>NC_044199.1:27879953-28114338 GCF_900880675.1 Sparus aurata
GAGCGCACGCCTCAATGTTCACGCTCAGCCTGCTCCTCGGGCAGGCTCATATTTCACATACACCGGAGCTTGTTGTTTTAACATTTTAGGAGTCGAGTCATTCATCACACTGCATGTGTTTAGGAAAAAAAAAAAAAAAGTTCTGTCGTTGAGTCTTAAAAAATGTAACATTCTATCTTCACTGTGTTTTTTTTTTTTTTGTTTTTTTTTTACAGACAAGCATCAAACACTGTCATTTTCTTCCTTGGAATAGCTTTTACTGTCTATTACAAAGATCACGGGCCTGTGTATAAGGTGTCATACCAGTCAACTCTGCATACTGATGCTGCTCAAAGTGCTTGATAATGTGTCACCGTCCAAATATAGTTCTGCCTTACAGAGTTGTTGCCTTTTATGAACTGCTGTTTTTGCTTGAGGTCATAACACAAGCAGATCTGTTTGCCGAGAGTGCAGTTAAGTTATAATGACTAAAGTGTAAACGTTGAGCTGGATGGCGGTCCAAAGGGCTGGAGAAAAGGTCAAAATGGTGAAGAGATTGAAATGAGAACAGTCGCACAGCGCATGTTTTGAAAAAGCATGACCCAGTGACCCCCAGTTTACTGTGTATATACTAAATATCCGAGAATTTTCTGTTAGAGTTGGCGCTGCCTTGAATGAGGTCAAAGATGTTACTGTGTTTTAAAAAAGTCAAATGTACCAACCTGTTTTTACATTCCAAATAAGATGACTGACCAAAGCGTTGCTCAGTTGTTTGGTTCTTGCTTCTCAGAGGAGACAAAAGTGCACTTGTAGTTTTTTAGTTGTACAGTGAGTGAGTACCGGGGTTCTTATCGGAGGATATCTTGCTTTGTCTCATGTTGGTGGATTTGTGTTTAGGAAATGAATACTGCAGAGGTCGTGGAGACCGGTGTTGGAAGAGGAAATTCACAGCTTTTAACAGACTTCCAAAATAAAAGCAAATATTAAAGATATCGCTGTCTTTTGTTTGTTTATACGCAGTGACTGCCATTGGATATACTGGTTTATTCCTGTTAGCTGCTTAGCCTTTAGCATAAAACAACACGGTGCCTGCCTACAATGGGTCTATTAAGAGAGCCTAAATACATTCTACATATCCTATCTAACCTAAACATGTACCTATAATACATCTATGGAGGTCTGAATGATGCATTCATAGTACAGCCTCACAGAGCTGCTAGCATGGCTGTAGACTGAAGACGTTAAACTTTTGAACATGAACTTTATTTCAAAGATGACAGTAACAGTAAGATAGAGATTTTTAACAATATAAGTAGTTGTACTTTAAATGTGTTCTAAAGAGTGATTAAAACTAAAGACATGTGAAAGGAGACAGAATAAACTAGGTCTGTAACTACGGAAGCCCTGAGGGTCAAGTGAGGTCACTGTTTTTCTGATCTGAATTGTTGTCTCTCGTGTTTATGACTTGAGTTCTTACATTATCTTATCCCCCATGAAAACGTGAAGAAAAATAATTTGAGATTTATTTTTTTTCATGAACGAAACTGAGTGAACTCTTTTTTTCACAACTTTTCATGTGTGAAAATGAGATGAAAAATTCCAAGAGATTTTTCCATTAGTGAAACTAAGCTTTTTATTTTCAACTTTTTTTTTTTTAATTTCCAAGAGAGTGAAATTTTTTCAGTTGAAAACAAAAAGCAAAAAATTATTTCTTACAGGATACGTGTTTTTTCGTATGTGAATCTGAATAAAAACTTTTTTCTTTTTTTTTTCAGGAGAAAAAAGATTTTTTTTTCGAAGTGTGAAACTGAACTGAACTTTCAGCAGTGATAACATTTATTTTCAGGAGAATTTCTTGTCCAAGAGATTCTTTTTTATGACTGAAAGCGAGTCATCTTTTTTTTCAGGAGAAAAAAAAAAACGTTCATCTGTGAAATCTTTTTTAAGAGAATTTTTGAATCCGAGTGAATTTTTTTTTTATTTAGGAGTAAAACAAAAAATGTGTGTGAACATGTGTGAAACGTACATTTAAATTTTTTTTGCTGGAAACTGAGTAAAGAAGAGAGTGAAAAAAAAAAATAATAATTAGAAGAATTTTTTTTTCCTGCGTGTTGCATTGTGTTTATTGTTGTAATACTTATTTTGACCACAAGAGGCTGACGTGCACCACTATCTAATGTTCGAATGACTAAAAGCATTCATGTTTTCTTCCTGGGGAGTTTACGTTCTCCTGCACACTAAACACAAGACACAGCTATTGTCTACCACACATTCAAAATAAAAAAAAGCTTCACTAGGTTTCATAAATGATTAAAAATTCTCCTGAAATTCTCCTTTAAATGTTCACAGCTAGAAACAAAATAACTTCAGGATTGTTCTGGCAAAACTTTTCTTTCCCCACCAGTTCACAAGTCATAAAAAGTCACTTTCCCCTCAGGGCTTTCAATAAAAATGCTGCCAATAAAACATTGTGGCAATTTCCTGTGCAGCTGCAACATGACTGCCAACATATATTAATATACAGCATCCATCATATCCCCATATAATAGCTAGCTAATAATATCTGCCTATCAAAGGCTGAGAATCATAGATTCATCTTCAATTGTTTCTGTGTGAGCACTGCTGAATCATCAGTTCTTTGTATTAAATGTGACAGAACTGGGAACAAATGACATATTACATCCACTGACTAAAAGGTTAGTATCTCAGGATATCAGGGATCAGGATATGAAATTAAACTTATTGTATTACAGTTTTTCTTGATTGCTTTGAAGCAGCAGTCAATTCAAACTCCACATTTTCAAAACAGTTAACACACAGGCCAAACAGTGGTTACCCTAACCCAAAATGACTCATTTTGTTTGCAAAAGGCTCTAACCGCACCAAAACATTTAAAATATGCAACAAAAGCTCATTTTGCCTTCAAATAACACAACTTGCAAACAAGTGTATGGGCTCTTCTAATCAACCATTACACAGTGGACAACAAAATAAAAAATACAGCACTCAGTGCAATCGGTGCACCATTGCTTGTCATTGTGGCCTATTACCAGTACTCTACGTAGCTTTCATGCCAGTGCCATTTATTGTCAAATTTGCCTTCTTGCAAAGAATTGAATCCGGAATCAGAAATGCTTTGATGCATTTTTTGATTCCATTGATTCTTTATTTCGAACTGTGGCTGAAAACTGAAATACTGTAATTATTACACAAAATACATAGAAACCAAAATAAAATCTATTAGAGTATAAGAAAATAAAGAAGCTGGTAGTCTCATAGTCCACAAAACATTTCTGCAGCTTCACAGCAAGCATTTTCCTGAACAACTGACCTGTTTTAAAACATAGAAAAGTAGTTTAAGATATGAAATATTACAGTAAAGTATACAAATCTATTACTGTAGAGTATAAGAAATAGCCACTATTGATACTCAGGCTCTTCTGTCTTGACGATGGGGCCACATGGCATTATCCTCTCTTGCAATGAACCAAGGGAAAAATCTTCTTGCATGCCATCCAACCTCGACATTCCTCTGCACCTATTTCTCACTCTAGACCTCTTCGATCCATGTTGGCAAAGAACAACACAGCCGCTGCACTTTTTAAGGCCTGCAGACTGATTGCTCATTGAAGATTTGTGTTTAGGAGTGTCAAACAGGTGCTTTAGTGATTTCATACTGATGTAGGTAGTTTCTAATAGTTAGGAACAGATGGTTTCTGTTTGGTTACCATAGCTAAAACAATGGAGTTTGGACTGCTTGAATGACATCCGTGTTAACTGTTCTGACAAAGGGTGGGGAAAATGTGTCAATTCAATGAGAAAGGGTTAACACATTTGCAAGAGGTGTCTTGGGCTCTGCTGAGACACTGATGATGAAAACCGAGTGGATTCCAGTTTGTTTAAACAGGTCAAAGCAATCAAGAAAAACTGTATTGTCTTATTTGTATTTACATTTGTCCTCCTGATGAATCCCACCCGTTGGCGGTGTCATGGTGGACGGTGTGTCAGCAGGAATGGTTTTCCCTTAGAGGACATCATGTCCCCGTCCCAACCCCCTCAGCTGAGGCTTCGCTCTGCTGCACGCCACAGGTCAAATACATACTGCAAATGGTCCCCGCAATACCTGTGGGACGATAGTTAGGACACGAGACGCACAAGAAATAAAGACTGCAAGTGTGACTGTTTTCCAAACCAAGTAGAATTTAATGTTTACAGAGTCCTGAACACAACAGAAAACATGTGAGAGAAACTACGTTCAGTCTAGGAGACAAAACACTCCATGGCAGCACATTTAGTCAGTAACATGACTCCAATATTCGGCTTTGTACTGGAGATCATTTCATTTTTTTTGTTTTTCTCTTTGTTGATCTTCATTTTCTGTCTAAAAAGCATCTCCACGCTTAAAACTGTGCAGAAACATTAAACAAATCACAGATTTCAGTGTGTGGATGCTTTTTTGCTCATTCAGTTCGACAGTATATGGCTCCACAACCTCATTTCAATCAAGTGAGCGGCGTTTTATTCTCTATTTTGTCTATCTGCACCAAATACAAAATCAGAAATCTGGAAAATAGAAATTCAGAAACTCATCTTTCCCCCCCTTCAAAAACTGAAACGATGCAATGAATAAATCAGTATTTTTTTCAGTCTGCCTGCACTTGTCTTTTGAAGCCAGCAGGGGGCAGACGGTACATAACCCAGCCTGGCTGCCAAATCCATAATGTACAAACTACCTTCAACATTTCACCAGCAGAAGAAAAAAAAAACCTCAGAGTGATGCCAGTTGTGTGCTTCCTGTGTCTCAAAAGGGACACAAACCATAAACCATTGTTGACCAACCCCCCCCCCCCTCCCTTTACATGCATAATCTACATATATTACTACATCTTCAAGACCTTCAGAGCCACAATAAACACATTTATTCATATACAAAGCCTCGGGAGGAATACAGATAATAGAGGCCGTTCTCCGTCACTCTGGGACTGTGAGTTACACGGGCTTATTTTAGTTTCATATAGTCAATTTTGATTTAATTCCTGAAATATTTATTTTAATGTTTGAATATCTCACAACTGAAATAAGTGGTTCGCGCGTGTTTTCTCCATGTCTCAAAAGCTAACATCTCATTTTAACTCAAGGGACATTTGTATGTAAACGTAGCACTTGTGAGTGCAAATCCACGCAGATCAATGAGTTCAATTGTAAGATATAAAACATTTTAAAGTTTTATATTATTTATAGGTTTTCTCCAACAACAACAAGAAATCAGTCCTATTTTCATATCAGGTACGCTATACAATGTATGTCATTCTAAAGTTTTTTTTTATGATACAGCTCTATGAATGAAATGGCCAATGATAAAAATGGATTTTAATACAAGCTTCTGATGGTTTACAAAATTCATAGATTTCCAATATTGTTATTAACCGCTCAAGGTTCTCAATACCCTCTCTGCTAAAAAAGATACCGTCATAACGCTAATATAGTAACAAATGCTCCCACCGCATAAAAACTAAAGTGTAACTGAAGCGTTTCGGTTGACAAACTGCTGCTCACCGGGGAATGTTCAACAAAATGTGAGGAGTGCTTGTGGTGAACTATCGGGGCGTAAACTCAGAAAGCAAATAATGTCGACTGTGCCGTTTTTAATTGACTCGTGACTCCATTGGGAAACTCAGAGTGGCCGGGGTTTGCTAGTGACTTTTCTAACGTTACTTGGAGATCACAACTTGATTTTTGTGTCATTTTGCTTGACAGCAACAATGTAATCATAATCACAACACTTTTTTTTTTTTTTTCCCCGAAGATAAATGATTCTCATCGGTTTGTCTTCGGGTTGAGAGGAATGACTTAATGAGTGCAGACACCTGTTTATCCTGAGATGATTAACCAAAAAAAAATATGAAAAAGTTTGATATCAGGAAACAATCTTCTAATTTATTCACTATTGCAAAAATAATGGGCTTAAAAAAAAAACTCTTGGTGTTTTGGCATTTCGTGGACAAAATGACTGTGTGGGTTGAGGGATCACATTCTTGCTGCTACACTTATGCTCGTCAGATCGTTTAAAAAGCGTCCGAAACACCATTTCTGATGGCGGAATTGATTGTGTTAGACATCTTTTGTAACATTCTGTGACGGACGCAGAGGTCAGCTAGATGTTTTTAAGGCGCGCTGTGTTTGAACATCTCCGTCAAGCTCTCCGTTTAATCCTCTGCAGAACAACTTCCCTCGCTTTTATTGGTCGGCAACTGAAAGTCTACAACTAACCGACACTAGAATTTAGACACTTGAAATGTACAAGTTTGAAAGTTAGTGTTACATTAGTTTGCGTTTGAAGAGATGAGTCCCCAACAACCTCTTCAGTCCCATTTAGCCCTGTTAGCAACAGCCTTTTCAGATATGTAAACTCTTTATATTACAAACATTTACTGACATATTTTATGCCATCGAACAAATCAAGAAATTCTCTTAAGCTGTTGTTAAGCACAGGCCTTATTTTAGGCACCTAAATGACAATAATTTCAAAAAACCCATTTACTTTGAGATGAGGGAACCGGAAATGCGAAAATGCTGACTTATTTGCGGGTTTTAGGACTCATTCCTGCGGCATTAACATTGGAGCGATTCAAACGATTGTTTGAAGCATACTTAGTCATTAGGGAACTGAACATTTTTAAATAGCAGAAATATAGGGCAGAAATCGCAAAATAAAGGTAATTTAAAATAAACCCACATCAAGTTGTGATCTGAAGAAATGGACCTAAAAAATTACTAGCAACCTCGGCCAAACTGAGCTGAACTGAACAGTAACTCTGTCGCAGACCCATCCTGAAATGTAATCTTTTACAAAACATATCTCAAAAAGACCGAAAATCTGAAATACACGTGACACACTTTCTAAAAAAAAACATCTAAAGTCGAATAAAACAGAAAGAATAAAGAAGAAAACATTAGACAATACTTCTCTGGTATATTGTTACTCTGAAAGTTTTTATAATAAAGTCAAAAAGCTGCTATGATTGGTGCAAGTGTTGAGCATTACAACAGGAAATCTACTCATTGTGCAAAAACACCTAACATCGGACTGAAATAACTGACATGGTGTGCATCTGTGTGAACCGATAAAGGCAACAAACAAAAAGAGAGAAAAAAACAAGACGAGCAAAAGAAAGCATGCAGCGTCACACATTAAGGCCACTGAACATCTCGGTTGGCTTCCTCGCCTGAAAGCTCCGCAAAAATACTTCTAAACAAAGACGTTCATCACGGCGTGTGACAGAAAATGTTAATGAGCTTTTGGTGTTTTGGCAGTTTCTTCTGCTTTTATCAGCAGCAGCTGATGAAGTGAAGGCTTTGTAGAATATTGATACGGGTCGTCAAGGGTTGAGGTTTACAGCGCGAGACGCTGAAGCTTTCCCTGGCAGACCTTGGCTTTTGAAACAAACAGCTGATGACGTACAGGAAGGAACTGGCTATTCAAACTAAGGTCGTATTGATCATTGTGAAACATGCGAGCAGCTCTGTGCACTTTAATGGAGATTTTGACATGGTAGCTGGAGTGTCTCAGAAGTTTCACTTGAAACCTTTCTCTTCAAAACGTCTATTTTGAGGCTATGTGACTCGTAACTTCAGAGTGAACTTCTTTAAAACTGAAGCTCTTTTTCCTTTCCTTCCTTCCACAGTAACATCAACGTCCACTTTCATGCACAGTTTGTCCCGATAACCTAAACATTCAAAAGTTCATACAACCCGTCAAACTTCCAGACGACATGTCACAGGGTAGAAAAGACAAAGGAAAAACGACGGAAATCATCAACTTGAGAGCTAACATAGCTTATAATCAGTCTAAGGCAAAAAACAAAAAAGGAACAAGTAGTAGGTTGGTGAATTTGGGAGCTTTCTGACAACATACTGTGTAGGCTATCACTCTGTGGACCAAAGTCCTGTAGTCCATGCCAGCCTTCTTCCTGATGGGAAACCCTCTGTCCTCCTGCGTGGCCTGATTCCTGCGTTCGGATCTTCAAGGTCGACCATCGGGGAGCTTTACACTCTGAAGCTCTCTCCCTTACCGTCGATGTGGCGCAGACGCAGGTAGACGTCCGTGCCGATGCCCTGCATAGACTGTATGGAGAGAGAGCCGCCCAGGTACTCAGCATAGGCCCTGGAAGTGGGCAAGCCGAAGCCAAACCTGCAGAGCACAAAGACACAGTCAGCAAAAGTGACGCCTGGATCTGTTGTCGAGAAAACATGAACTTGATTGGAAATGAAGTGTGAAATGCCACCCGCAGGTAAATACGGGAGACCAGTGGACCCAGAAGCCACTGCCAAGCCTTCACGGGGGGTCATCAGAGGACATGGATGTCATGATTTAATAAACTCAAAACTCCACTCTCACCTCGCCCTCTTTCACCATGTTGACATGCAATCAGTACATTTGACACACTGCGCTGTGGCCAACTTATCAAGGGGCACTTTGTAGTCTTGGCGAGGAAATTCAAACTCAATATTAATGAGATGTTGAAAAGGTGTAAAGCAACTCTAAGATGCAGATTTTATAGTTTCTACCCCAAGTGCAACTCCATCAGTGGAAGTAACCACTGGATACTGGGCTTTAGCATCAGTGTGTCATCGTTTTGTGCTGCTGAAGGTTGAATATTTACAAATGAAAAAAAGCTGTTTACCAAACTAAAACTGCTTACATTCCTGTGTGTAATCAACCGCCCCCGCATGCCGGTCTTGAACGTTAGCTGACGTCACTCAAACACTCAGGTTCTCTGTCTACACTTCACTTCAGATATTTCCATGTTAGTGTAGACAAAGTCAAAAAACACCTGTAAATATTGAGCACGGATTTGAAATTCGTACCCATGCATGGGGCTGGACTGGTTCCCACTGTTGGTAATGTTGTTGAAGAAGTTGCTCATGCGGGGGTCCTGTGCGCTCTCCTCAGCCGTGCTGAAGTGGTAGTCCATCACCTTGTCTACGATGTTGTGAGGGATGCCACCACCACGGTCTGAAATCCTGAAAAAGAAAAAAAGAACATTTTAAGCTTTGAGGAGCAAATAGTTGACCACTGTCATGTATTTTTTTTTTAAGCTTAAACACTCCCAACTCGTTAAAAACAGCAGATTTGTTTCTGACATGGCCTCAAAGTTGGATTTTGTATTTGAGGAGAGCAATGCGCACTCTCTCCACAGCATAAAAACACACACCACTAAGGAACATAATTAAATATTATTTCAACATATAGGCACTCACCTGATGACAAAATCAATGTCATTATTGGCGATGGTGACGACCACATCGGGCACGTTGTATGGGGTGTCCAGATGGCTTTCCATGGTGGCCCTGCAGGGACAAAACAGATGGATGTCATGGAGAGTTTTGTTGTTTTAGGTGCTGTTGCTTTTTTTGTGCTACACACACACACAAAAGAAGATGTCAGACAATGTTGCAGTTAAAAATCTGCGTTTTCTCAGTTAACAGCTGATAAACTAACCTTCTGTTTATAAAATGGAAAAAACATTCAGGCTTTTCTAAATGTTGGCCGGGCACACTCAATTTTCAAAAAGCTAAAAGGACCTGTGTGTATGCTGACATGAAGTCTACTTAAGCAAGAGCAGCTTTCCAAATCCGCCTGTCCTCTTAACCAGCAATCAAGATCGCTGAGGGGAATGTAGCCAGCAACACACTGCAGAGCCAGAAACTCCGGCCAGAAAATGTTCCTCCAGCTCTAACCACAGTAACTCCCAACAACACAGAATGAAGTCGTTATTGCTTGTCTTCTCTCGCAGTCAAAAACAGAAAAAGTCCATTTGTTGTTATTACACCGATGTTTACAATGAGAATAATCTTTTACTATAGATGCTTCTAGAGGGGTTAATGAAGGAAAGATGAAAAAAGAGAACGACTTCATGAAGCCAAGATATTTTTAAATAAACACATGTTTTGGCATACAACTGTACATTGCATATATTCTTTATACTTTATCATGTAATATTTTAATTATAATTTAATTCATATTTTAACTATTAATCTTTTTATTTTGTTTATCTAATCCTTGACTTTTGTCGTAGTTGTGTTTTCTTTCTCCTTCTCCCACTATGTTTATTGTTATGCACCCAAGATACCAAGACAAATTCCTTTTTTGTGAAAACCTACTGAATACATCCAAAATGAAGTAAATGAGAGTAAATGAATATGTCTAAGGGACAACATTTAGATTTGTTGTCTAATTGTAAATGCAGCTGTTACATGTAAAAAAAAAAAAGTTTTTTAATTTGATTTAGCCAATACCGACCTAAACAAACCTGTGATTATATGAATCTGTTTGTACATGAGCTATACTTGATTGTGTAAATTCTTCATACAGATTTTCACCACACAAGGCCTCACTTGTTCTTGTTTGAAGTTTGAAGTTCAACAAAGAACAGAATGTCCTGCATGTCTTGTCTTTTACTGCGGGACTGGTTCCAGCTAAGGTCATTTCAGTTCAGCTCTCTCGATGAGAGAATTGATTTAATGGCAGTGCAGTCCTACGCGTGCAGAAGCTTTTGTTCTCAAGCTGGGTGCTTAATAAGGATCGATCAGGAGCACTGTGAGATCCCTCATTTCTGTTTTTTCTTTTTCCTGTTTGGCTATTTAATATGTATTTTTTAAATCTGTTCTCAGTTGTTTTGTTGTCAGCTGATGTGATGAAGAATGTTCTTCATCTTCATGAAGATGTTCTCTTCAGGACACTTCTTTATTGTTTTGTTGCTTCACGCAAAAAAAAAAAAAAGCAATTTATTTTTGTCCTTTAAGAGATTCTATTATTAGAAACTGTCACTGAGAACTATAAAAAAACATTTTTTAATGTACGAATAAAGCTTTTATTACATCAATGTTAAATAAAGAGTTATTTGTATCCTACAAACACTGTGCTGGATCTTGGATCTGGATCTACATGGTACTAACTATGATTTCATACAACTCAAATTGAAAATCCTCCTCCAAAAGGTCATTTCTCAATCACTAATACATTTCTTAACATAAGAGAAATAAAGTCTAGAGAAGGCAGTTTAATTGGATGATATCTGAAGGCTCTAGAGCCTTTTGGGTTGGATCAGAATTAAAACTGAAGGTTTTGCTGTGATCTTTTATGTCAAAGATGAAGTACGACCCACTGACAATACATTTAACAAAAGGACCAAAAAACTGAAAAATAAAGCAAAGTTTTGCAATTGTTTTCCCCAAGTTTCAAACATCAGGTAAATTTTGCATGTTGCAAAATTAAGAAATGACACATTTGTAGCAGTTAATTATGAAAACTGTCTCATGAATTGCACCAATAACTGGCTTTATTGTTTCATCCCAACTTGTAATAAATCTCTTGTATCATGATTTTCACCTCTTGATCCCATACGACAGGAACAGATAGTAAGGCTGGAGATATCAAAATATCAATACGCAAAGTGTGTATAAGTGGTAAAGTCACCTCATCGCATTCTTGAGGAGCTCGGGCAGGATGTAATCCAGAGGCAGCGGGATGAAGGGGAAGCGAGCTGCCACATGTCCATTGATCCTCACTCTGGGAGAGTTCCCGTACTGGTGCTCACAAAGACGCCTGAGGAACACACGAGGAGTGTTTACAGCAACGTATAGAATGTGATCTACCGGATACTACCGGATAGAATGTGATCTACCGGTATAGAATGTGATCTACCGGTGATCTACCGGATTACTATGTAATGTAAAGGCCTTGCCTAACAGGGTTAGGATTAGTGCTTCTCAAACTTTCATATGCGTCATACACAGTCTTTGCTGCCAAGATGGGGTTAGGGGTTTCGTTTTTACCAATTAACAATAAAGCAACTTATTAAAGTTGAGTTTTATTGAAATAAACATAAAAATTCATCCCCACCGGAGTTTATTCATCTCTTATGAGACAGTCTTAATACAGATGAAAAGCATTAGTTTCTCTCAGGTAGTATATATTGAATCTTGTTTTATTGTATACTTCCTCTGTTCATTTAACTGTCTGTTTTTTCTTTTCATTCCTCTTTCTCCTCCACAACATTTCAGAAAGAAACGCTGCATTTTTTCTGGACACATTTTTGCAAGTACAGCTGGAACAGTTAGTTAATCGACCGATTTGCTATATTAGGTGTCTGAAAATGGTTACCGGCTATGTTGTCCATTTCAGCAGATGCCTGACTTCCAGCATGGTCACAGATATTGAAAGTCAGTGTTGAGCCCCATTATTGGTGTCATGGTGTACAGGGCTGTATACTGTAGAGATCAATTTGTATTGAGGGGCATGCAAACAGGACAACCTAAGCAAATTACATGTTATGGCACTGTGCATGGTTCGACTGAAATGGAACTTTTGAGTTTATTTTAGACTTTTGGGCTCTTGTTTTTTCCCAAAATGGTAGTGTAGTTTTGTGTTTTGCATGATGACATATGCCATTTGCCACTAACCTGCTGAGGCTGAAGGGAATGTTATTATAACCAAAGTGGCTGACACATTGAATCCTTAAAGTCATGCTGCTAGTGTCGCTGAAATAAAACTTTTGTTAAGCTTTTTTGCTATTGTAATTGTAATTAAAATGCGCTGATTTCTCTGTGTTCACAAGCTGTTAATGTCCCAACAAATAAACAGTTAATGTTCAATCAGATTTTCTGATTTACAGTCCCACTCTGTGTTAACTTTCCTTTGAACTCAGTAAAAGTGTCTGACTCCAAAAAGGTCATTCAATAAGATAACAAAAGGTAAACAGGAATGATAGCTCATATCTGGTTCACAGCTGAAGGGTGTTATCAGCTGACCTCTGACTTCTCTCAGTCAACAGAGCGCTCATACAGAAGCAGAAAGTCATCTATAGGTGATAAATAAACAAAGCAGTGTGGCAACACAATTACCTGGCAAAGTCCACCCACTTCTCGATGATTTTTTTGGGAGAGAGACGTCTGCATATGATCCCAACAAAATCAGGCTGAAACAAGAACAAAAATAATTAATTAATAAACTTGATTTAATTAAAATACTACTTTTAAAAATGTGTGGACAATACATATCAATGATCCTTCTCTTCAATTCATGAATTCAGTTGCTGTTACACGTTAACATGATATTTAAACTGCCAAAACAAACATTGCAACTTAGTTGATGCTTTCTTCCAGCTGAAAATATTTGTATTCCCAAATAAATGCACTTTTTCTAATTGTTGATTCACTTTATCATAAATGAGCATTTTTAAAGATGAAGACTTCATTAGTAACTAATCTGCTTGGGGCTGAGAGCCACGGATCTGGTGGGAAAGTCAGAGACGGGCGCAGTTTTACCCCCCGACGAATATCGTGAGCCGTCAGAGATGTGGTAAGGAAATGTGATGAAGAACAACCCTGACTCAGGTGTCCTAAATTATATCCTGCTCCAAGAAAACAACACAGCAACGGTCAGACGTACATTGTCTTCGTTGAGGGCGAGATGGTGCGTGGCCAACATTCGGATTCCCAGACGAGAGCACAGCGTCGTATCCAGGAAGCTGCGGAGAATTGTCTCATCCTGCAACAGTGGTAAAGGAAACGCTTTAAACTCTCTGAACATCTCTCCAACAGTGGCACCAAAAACAAACCGCTGGTGAAACCTGATCAATCTCAAAATCAGAGTAGCAGGTTTCGTAAGCAAAAGAATGAGACATCTAGGAACTGGATTCAGGACGCAATATTTACTTTTTAAGAGTCGAGTTTTGATCCTTAATGGGATCTTTCTGACAACTGAAGGAATCAATTAATCTGATGAAATAAGTAAAATATCCTTCACAGAATACTACTACATAAGTCTAGTGAGAAATCATTTCCATCACAGGGTGTTGTGAGAGTTTTGGAGGTGCAGTTATTACCTGGACGTGTCTGCGACACTCCCTGAAGCCCTGTGCCAGCATGGTCACCACATCTTTATGGTCGTCCAGCAGCTGCTGCACCAGCTTACAGAAACGAGCCTCCACTTCCTGATCCTTGATCTGCCAACAGAAGAAAACGTTTCATATGGACACTTGATGTGAACGTGATGTTAAAAAAAAGCCATGTTTAAAAGACAGGCCTTTCATTACCTTTTGAATGAAAAGCCTCTTTGTCATATTAACCACTGCTGGTTTGAGTCTTTCTTACTTGCTTTAATAGAAATGCTTTTCAATTATGAAACTTCTCCAGTCGTCTCTACTGTTAGGCTCTTCAACTTTTTTTCCACTGTAAAGTTACCATCAGTGAAACTCTACAGCTTCTGCTAAAATGTTTCCCAACAAAGGCATTCCAGGGGATTAAAGAGCAGAATCCCTCAATTTTCTGCCTTTTGTGAAAGTATTAAGACTGCAGAAAGTGTCTGATTTGACTGACAGAACCTTTACAGTGATGGTGAAGGATTAGGAATGTGGAAACGTTCTATATTAATACATTATAGTTTACCATGTGCACTACAATAACACAGGTAACTGCAGCACCTCTCATTATGGTTTAGCTTGTCCTTTATTAAGTATATAAGTCAGAAAGCTTAAATGCATCCCTGCACACACTTTATGATCATGTGATTGATAATGCTTTATTGTCGGATTAACTCTTAAATTTGTTCAGCAATTTTCGCAGCTTCAACATTTCAGAAAAGATGCATTCATTTAACATAACATTATAATCACAGCAGACAGTATATAAGGAACGTACATTTGATCCGGGATTAGGCTCTGTATTTAATTCTAGGATTAACTGATGTACAAAAGAGTGCTGCAGTCTAAACGTACCAACGAAATCCTGTATCTCCAGTTTGATGTTAGCAATTTGCAGTCATTGTACAGGACATGTCTGGGGTCAGAGACAAAGATTTGTGGCCAGCCTTAACTGTTGTCATGGTAGAATGATTCATGGAGTTTCTCAAGGGATTGGCCTTCAACCTTCAGTTTTACTGATAAAAGAACAGTTCTAGCACAGGTAGTATAACAATACTGTAAGCAACAGATGTGCTTTGCTGAATTTTATGAAAGCCTGAGGTAGCTAAACAGAACAGAACATAAAACATGCTCAGCAGGTCTGACGTCGCCTGCAGTCTCACATGTACTGACACAGCAGCGAATTGGCACAATTTTCTTATTTGCCAAGTATTCAACGATGGAAAAAGAGCTAAATAAAGTAACTTCCTGTTCACCGTCACTGCTAATCAAGAAATATCTGAAGAGGACTGACCCACATTCCACACTGTGCATGTTTTATGAAGCAGAATCCACTCTGAACCCGAAGACTGAGACTGCACAAGCTGTCAGCTTTGGTTGGCTAAAAAACAGCCATTATAAACATTATAACCCTGAATATACTGTCAGGTCATGTTTTATTCTGTATCAACAGAATCTAAGCAGTACAATAAATCATAAATCGTATCCTGCTCAGGTTTGTTCAAGCAGTTTGTGACATTTCTTAAGAAATTATTCCCCGCTTCTTCAATGCAAATATATCTGGTTTGTTTACAACTCTATGACAGTAAACTGATTATCTTTGGGTTGTGGACAAAACTAGAAATTTGAGGACATCATCATGGGCTTTGGAAGGCACTGATTTGTTCCTATTTTCTGACAATGAAAAACAATTGTTTGTTGCAGACCTAAAGCAAAGCCATGTTTGAGAACTGGTCAATCATTCAAGTAACTTAAAAATAATGCAAACATTATAAAGTGGTTTCAGCTCATCAAACATGATGTTTTGCATGTTTATCTAAAGTTGTGAAAAGTATTTGGTTTTATTACAAAGCAAATAACCGTTGGGGGATTTGCATCAGATACAAATTTTAAGACATGGCTTTAATTTAATAAATTTAATGAAAAACATCTTTGAAAGAAGCAGTACGAGTTGTGGGTTAGGGTTACATGCAGACTGGCTAAGTTCTGAACAGATGGACCAATCCTGGAGCCGCTACAAGCAGGCAGAACAAAAACCTTGACACCAAGTGTTCACACTTCCTGTTTGTGACCACAAGCGAAGCTGCTCCCGGAGACATGAAGAACTTGAACCTATGACCTTGTGTGTGTCACTCACCGGGGGAAAGTCACTGAGCACGTGGTAGGCTCTGATGTATAGTTCATGCTGTAAGGAAAAACAAGAGGCTTTAGTTAGACCAATTCTCCGTGATCGTCCACCCACCCAACCATAAAACATTTCACCACCAGCACCGGCCCCTAATCGGGCCCCACAACACTACTGACAAGTCCACATGTGGTTTACATTTCATGAGGCCGCTGTGTGATGAATTCTCTGTGTTACCAACAATGATCTTCCCAAAAAGTGAGCTTTGTTCCACCTATAAATTCAAGTTTAAATGATTTAATTTTGTATCTTCTTCAATCACCGTCTTCTTTTTGATAGAAGATTTGACAGACTCAGTCAAGCCACCCTGACCTACATTACAACTGGTGGCAGACAAAAGGAACTGCTCTTTATGTAATCGGCACTGAGGAGGGAATCTAGGTGAAAGTTCATCAGCAATGAGACGTGCAGAGCTGGTAAATTGGTTATGAAAGGACTGCAGGGAACACAGAAAGGGGGCTACTCTGTTCCCACATGGAGGGCCAGGGAACAAATTAAACTGAAAATGAAAAACATGACACATTGATATCTATTAACTGTGTGTGCTCCTCCCTGCAAGAGGGGGTTTAGAGGAATTTTGTTTGTTCAAAATGGCATTTGAAAAACTCAACAGCAATGTGTGTTTCCAGGAAATGTCCTGGTTGCTGTAGATGTTTCACATACTTCCCACTGAAATGACCACCCAGTGAAGAAACAGTCCCTGTACACGAGTTTCCTGTGAAAGTCGCTGGGAAAATTGGAAATACGATTATGGGTCATACTTCCGGTGCTCGGTGGGTCTAGCGTAAATACATGATAACCGACTCATTGGCGTACAAATGGGTTTAAGTGGTGATCAGGTAAAATGCTGGTATCACTTATGTGTCATGCATCATGAGGGCTAGGAATAATGTGGATTAAAGGACCCATTATTCCTTTAAATGTTTTTCCTTTCCTGCAGTGTGTTATATAGGTTTTTCTGCATGTAAAAGAACTTGAAAGTTAACAAGCCCAAAGTCTGAGCCAACGGGAGCTTGACTCTCCCACAGAAAACACTGTTCCTGCAGTGCCTCGCCAGTAGACCCGCCTTTAATTCCATCACTTCTTGACATCACATTTGCGAAATTGATGCCTATATTCACAGTAGAAATGATGCTAGCCGGAAGCTAAAAACATAACGGGGCCGACCGGCGAGTCGGTGAGCAGCTGGCTAAGGCGTGTGTTAGATGACCAATCAGAGCACACTGGGCATTCAGGAGGGAGGGGGCCTTAAGCCTGATTTATGCTTCTGCGTCGCGGCGACGCAGACCCCTACGCGGACCCCTACGCGGACCCTACGCCGTAGCCTGACGTACGCCTCCAAAAAATCCTGACTACGCGTCACGTCGAGACGCGAACGGCAAGGACTGTGATTGGTCCGCTCAGAACGTCATTTCCGGCAGTTGCTTTTCCGGTCAACAGTATAACAGCATTTGTTGTTCAATATCCACGAGCTCCATCTCCAAAAACACCCGCTCCATCTCAGTTGCCATTGTTTACTGTCTGACCGGAAGAAAACCAAGGAATCCGATATGAACCCCCCGAAACCAAACAAAGACACAGCCACACCCCCCTAGCGGCTTGGCGGTGAATTGCAGAACAACATGTTCCCTCGACGCAGAACTTCGAATGCTCAATGACGGCGTAGGGTCGACGACGTAGCTACGCCGTCGCCGCGACGCAGAAGCATAAACCAGGCTTTACAGAGACGGGCGCTAAAACAGAGTGTCTCAGCCGGGAAAAAAGAAAAAGTCAAGTAAAAAGGCTGACTGTGCACGCTCCGCTCTGACACTCCCTGCTCTTGTAAAAACAAAGCTTCTGCTATCACTAATGGGTCATGTCACGCTGACCTAAATACTGAACACTGAAGGTTACTTCTGCTGCCAGCCACATTATACTGTATTATACAAGCAGAGTGGGAATTTCTGGCACAAGTTCAACTACTCTGAAGAACGACCGGAAAAAATCTGAAGACTCCAGCAACACTCGTACTGTTTTATACACAACTAAACTGCCACACCAATGTGTTTCTCCTTGAGTTTTTGACGAGCCTGATGAAGGCCACAAGCCAAAACACGTTTGTCTGTATATGACACATGTTGCGGAAGTTTGACCTCTTCACACAGGATCTTAAAAACGGGACAGTAAACCATAAAATACTTATAATCTATGCAAATCAGACACTGAGGTGCTGCCACTGACAATGTTCTGTCAGCTATATGACCAGCATTTCTAAAGCTTTTTCAAGCACTTGGAAATATCATGTCATGATGGTCCTGTCCAACATAACTGTGATTCACAATATCATAACTGATGATCATTATAATATTCTTAAAACTAAAATTGCACTAAGACATACTGGAATCCTTTTAACCTTGCATTTTGTTCAGAAACATATATCTTTATTGCTTTCAAGGTACAACACACTCCATAGTATTTACACACATAAGATTAAAGTCGATTTTGTGGGTGCGCACCTGCTATTTGACAGCAGGAGACAACCAAATATGATGATGGGAGTGTTTAATTTCATATATCGGAATTGACACGTCAAACATGTGGAGTTGGGGATCATGCCACCAACACCTGTGATTAGTCGACAACCAGCTCTACCTTTTGAGCCACATCCACCCCTTCACACTGGGAATAATGGAGGCGGCAGCAGAGTGAAAGCACCTTCCCTAATGTCGTTCAAAGTTCAGCCACGATCCTCCCGTGAGGTGGCCCAGTTGTCACTTTCTTATTATAGAATCTGCTGAAGAGCCGATGCCTCCTCGCTTCATGTATAGCTCCACACTATAGGTGAGGGCAGTGCTGTACGTGGTTTGCCGGCCGTGTTCTTACCACTTGCAAAATGGTGGGGTTGCAACCGATGATGAAGGGCAAACTGCGGAAGCCCTTGATGCGATGGGCGATTCGTACGGGGAGCTCCTTGTGTAGATACTTGGCACTGCTCTGAGATCACACACACACACACACACACAAAGAAAAACAGTGGAAAGCAAATGAGTGAAGATTGACAGAGATCGAGGAGTTTCTCATTAAACATACACTTGGCAGCTCTCTCGATGTGGCTGAAACATTTACCAAGATGTGGTGTCCATCAGGAGACTTTCCAGAATACAGCAGGGTGGCTAGTGTCAGTCGCACTGAGGCCTGGGGACACATTAACATGTTTAATTACACGCACGATCAAGTTCAGAACAGCAGGTCAAACCATCATTCACCAGAACACAACTCAGCTGTATTCACTTAAACTTTTTCCAGCTAGCTTGCCTTACTCGAGGTGGCGCCAGTAGTTGTTTCTGGTCACGTCCTTAATTACAACATACTTACCACAAAACTTTGTCGTCTTTTTCTTTTAAAAATAGTATTTATATAATCTCACAGTCGTTAAATCCATCTACGTTTGAACATGTATTCAAGGACTACACTTCCTACTGTTCTCAAAAATGTGTCTTGCTAATAGATATACAATTAACAAATATAATGGAGAAACGTGATCCCATAGACTCCACATCGACACTTTTTTCAAATTCAGAATAGAAAAGAAAGCCTTTAATGTAACTGTACAGTATACACAAGCAGTTGCTCAGGCTCAGCTAGAAACAGTCCCTAATTCTCGTGTATTATGGGACAGAAACCTGTAATGTGTTTTTCCAAAGTGTGTGGTCGGTAATGAATCACTGTGCTGTGCTGGATTTCAGGGCAATGATTACATCACCGACTCAGCAAAGACTGCTGCGGCTATAAGACAATGACTCCAAAGCAGCTCATGATAATCACATGGACAAAATCTCCCTCGAGCTTAGATACTCTGCAGCAGGCCTGTTCAGGCACTTTTTTTGAAGGGCCAGATTTGAAAAAAAGTGAAGCGCCAAGGTGCCGATCTTTTACATTCTCCATGTCTGACCTCTAAAGCTCAGAATTTAAATATGTTTAAAAATGCACTTTTTATTACTGATAGAGTAACAAGTGGTTGGAGCTTTTGACTTAAGTACAGGAAAAAAAACGTTGCATCTTCTTAATCTTCGAAATAGGTTGTCAGCTCGTTTCTCATAAATTCCCATTGCTTTGACAACCAGAGTTTGTGATGGAAATAGTATTTTTGTGCTCAGCAACAGACTTAACTAACAAATGGGCCAATTAGCCTCCTGACACTATGATCAGTAGGCAACAATGAGGTTGTTTAAGTGCCGCATTCAGCCCATGGGCCACCAGTCGGATAGGCCAGCACTACAATGTAAAACTTCTTTCCAAGAATAATCTTTGTTAGGTGTTAATGTGTAGCTGTTGCTTGTGAAGAAAGCCTTGAAAATCTAGCACTGGTGTCACTGTCACTGTCAATACTTGCTAAAACCCCCATTTACGCCTTGTATTAAGGAGCATTCAGCAAATGGAAATCTAATTTGGATAAGGACAAATTAATACAAGGGTGCTAATGTGCATAATTGCATTGTGATCAGATCTCTTGTGTATACCAGGTGTAAATGGGCACAGGCGCACCTTAATCAAACATTTAAGCCAGCTACGATGCTGAGAAAGGGTTTGCTCAAGTGCAGAAAGGCAGGAATGTACAAGTGCACAATGTACAAGTGTAAAACTTGACCTGAATGTGACTTGAGAGAAGGTCAGCAAAAGATTACGATTCATTCTCGGTCACCATCCAGTACATTCAGGCACAAGTTTTTCTTTCACAAAGTCAGTCACTTTTTAAAACACAAGTTTAAAGACCTGCTTTCATTTGAAGTTGTCTCTCTTTACTTCTCTTAGTCTATTCACTGTTCTTAATCTTTTTTCAAACATTTGTATGCGTTTCTAATTCCTCTTACATGATCTGACCTTTCTTTTTATCACCCTTTTAGTGCTTTTATTCTTTATATTTGTATTAATTCATAGTGACATTTCGTGTTTTGCATTTTGCCTTCTTTTCTTAAAAGGACCTTTTTGTAAGAAAAGTAGATTTTTCAGTCTCATTCCCAACTTGTCAAAAACTGACGCTCTGCAAATGAGACTCAAAAATCAATTTTTCTTACTGAACAGGTCCTGTAGCCTCTTCTTAGTTTTCGCTTCTTTCCGTTTGTCTTGACTGTTCAGCATTTATTGTGATGTCCTCTGCCTGAGTAACCTGCGATTGCTTTGTCTGTCAAAACACTTTGCAAACACTACTTTAAAATGTGCTCTAAAAATTATGTAATAATTTGTTCCCACTTTTATCATCTTGTGACTTGCCCACTGGCCTGCGCCCCAGTTTGGGACCTACTGCAGCAGGTTAATGTGTGACCATAAGTCAGGGGATATAAACTGCAGCTGACCGCCATCAGCCAGATTTGTGGTCTTTGTGATAAGAGGCTACGTGCTCTTTTAAGCAGTTTCACTCGGCAGCAGCTCAGTCTTTGTGAAACAGGTTTACGACTCTCCGGGTACTATTGCCAACATTGTCATTTGTGGCCGACAAAGCTCTGGTGGGGTTGTTTTTTTCTCTCTCTCAGTATTCTCAGCTAACGTGCGTCTGCAAATTCCTTCCTCATTTTGCTGCAAAGTCAAGAAACCTGATGATGTTTGTTTTTCTGACTGAGAAGTTATGGACAAATCACTGAGGCATCAATGTTTCTTTTGAAAAAGTTGGGGAAAAAGTGACCCAAAAAGTCAGAGGGGGAGGAGTGTGTTGGGTGAAAATCTATCCATGTTAGACGACACAGTTCCTTAAATACAACACAGATAACCTTCCTGGCACTTTTGTTTTGAATCGACCTTCGATTAATAATCCTAAATATTTGCTTTACCCTTTCTAAGACAGTCAAACATAACTATAGTCAAAGTTACCAAAGCAAAAAAAAAACTGATTGATGGATGCAAGAATCAACGCACAATTAGACTACATTTCCTGAAAATACATTAACGATGGATTAAATATCATAAAAGCTGCCTCGTCGAACGCTGGCTTCAAGTTCACGTTAATTGGGTCAACCGACTTCCATCGCTGAAACTTCACACCATCAACGCTCTTTAGGTCAATCCTCATATACACGTTGCGTACTTTACTCCTAATGACAGCTTTTTACGGACAGGTTTTCTCAGTAGGTCAGACTACAAACCACTGGACTGGCAGTATGAGCGAAATCACCGTGTTATTTTGTGCTAAATTAGCGTACGTCAGCTAGCAAAACATAATGTTCCGATGAAAACCGGTGGCGCTACGTTCACGCCCCCAGGAGAATATCGGTCAAATAGCGGTTGGAGCTAACGGACGGGCTTGCCTCGTAAATATATTTTATAAATCGTACTCGTCATCTTAAACAACGTTGATATCCTTCAAGCATATCAAAAGGTAGTATATTATGCTTCCGTCTAATATACAAGTATCACCCATTTTATATCGTTTGATATGACGGTTTAATAAATTACAATAACCATAGGCAATACCTTCTTGGTGGCACCTTTGTCTATGCTATCCAACTTTTCTCGGGTCCCGAAGTAACTTAATATAGCTACCATTAGCTAGGCCGCTTTAAACTCTAAGGTGGACGTGTCATCGAGGTGACGGACATTCATGCACATTGCTCATACTCTCTAATGTGTGTCCGTGAACTCAGCAGAAGCCCTGCTAACGGCTAGCGTTACTATCAAGCTAGAGCTAGCTTACGCCCTCGTTGCAACAGTAGTGGGAGCACGATTTCAGAGGAGCGCACGGGCAAAATGTCACATCCTCACCTTTTCTGCAGAAACGTCAATTGCAGACTGGTTGTAAAACGACGTGACAGTCTTCGACCGCTCTCTTGCCAACTCTGAATACCCCATCGAGGATGTGGACCGAAATCTGTTGCTCCCTGTGCCTGACATCGGCGGTACTGTTTTGGTGAGGGGGGCGAGCAAGAGGCTGCCGAGCCTCGGCCTGGCCCTGCAGGTAGCACCGCTCAGCATCTCCACGATACCCGCCAGTCCCGGACGCATTTGGAGACAAGCTGTGTGTGTGAACAGGGTGGCCCTGTTCCTGTACAAGCACTGAATTCTAGTGTCGCTACGAGGCCATTGGGGTCGCGTCGTAATGGTGCACAAAGGCAAGTATGTGAATACAGTAGAGAAAGGGTACAGAAAGGGCTTTGTGCGCATTGGCCAGTAGGGGAGAATGCTGGAGCGACGACATGACAGCTGAACCAATCAAGTCGGCCAGAGGCGGAGCGAACCCGCCTCAACAGCACCCCCTACACTACTGTACGGTACTGCAGGGAACAGGACCAGTCGGTAAACAATTCCTGAGTATTTTAGATTTGGGATTGCTCAAGGGGACAGGGTCAACATGCTTCAAGATGTGTGTGGGGTTTTTTTCTCTCAGGTACACATGTATGTTTGCAAGTCATGTGTGTTTTCTTCCAGGCCAAATCCCCCTCTCTATATCCCTACACAAAACAAATAAGTACTGCAACTTTTAGCTTTATTTGGTCCTCACTTTCTCTGTAGTTACATTTCTGACAAGGTCAGATTGACCTGCTGGCCCTAAGGGTAAGAATTTGTTGTTTGGCACTTGGGGAATCACCCATTCCCAATCCTCACTGAATGTTTACTGTTGGCATTAAGTTTCCACTAACTAATTAACATAAACTAAAAACATGTTTTTTTTTAGGTAGTGCATTTCCAGTTATCACTCATCTGAAATAAAGAAAAACATCTTACTTTAACATTTTGTGAACAAGTAAGAACATATGTGCACAAACAAGTATTTACCTTCACACAACAATAAACTAAAACTGTAAAAATCAAAAGCAGACATGTTTAGAGTAATGAGCATCACACTTTTCACTTTTTTATGTTATTGTTAATCGAAGCTCTTTGGCTTTTAGATTGGCGGTCAGATAAAACAAGATACTTGAAGATGTTACCTTGAGCGCTGGTAAGTTGTGAGGGCCATTAATAATATTTATTGTACAGCGTATTCAATAAAAAAAATCTTTGGTATTAGAAGGGAATAAATGCCATTAAAAGACATTTGTAAACTCCAAAACACTACTTTCAATCATGGCCAGTGAATAGTGTGAAGTATCTATGGCTGAAACACATCAAATTCTTGGCTTCTGGTTCATTCACAGAACTGTTTTTTTTTTTTATTCACATATCATGAAATGATGAAATCACTGAAGAACATTCAAAAATAAAATAAAAAACACTGAGATTAAAAACAAATTGCAGTTATGAAAATTAATTAAAGGTAAGCTAAAAGAAAGTCATGTTGAAATATTGCTTTATATGTTTTTTTTTTGTCTTTTTTGTCTTTCTTAATATATTTATTGGTACAGTTTTGGCCACAACACCACTCTCATAAATGAAATATAATATGCTCAATACTGAACACTGTTTATTTTCAGAGTCAGAAAAATAACCTACATAAATCACTCATTGCCTCAACAATGAAACTATTTCACAGGGTGTGTTTGATAACAGCAAGTCCTTCTCCTGTGCTGGGTTATCCACTGTGGAGCTGAAATCAACAGCCTGATCACACACACAGACATTTTTTTGTTTTATTAAAACAACATAAATATCTCCAAATATAGCTGAAAAATAGGAAATGGTGCAGATGTCAGCTCAGAAGCTCACTCAGTTATTTGGCCTTCTCATCCTGTAGAGGAAAACACAAATCAGTATGTGTGTCAGTATTTTTTAATACATACAGCTGTCAGGTATAAGATGACTTGTTGTAACTTGAATTGTTTGGGTATGGAATGTCTGGAGACATTTTACATTTATTTATTAAAGAAGAGTTGCTTTAATTCAGTCAGTATTGAGTCTAGCTCAATATTGACTGAATGTGTTTGAGACTGTACCTTGATGGCGTTAGCCAGCTCCTGCAGGGTTTGTTCGTATCGGGCTTCCATACCCTTCAGGTTCTCCGGTTTAACGATCTGCTTTTGAATCCCAGGGCTCCCTGCCTCCACCACCATCTGGAGGAAGTTTTTCTCCTGAGGGTGACAAAGGAACATTTTATTTGGTCCACTGTTTATTCTGATCATCTGCCTCTCTCACCAATGTGTTATTATGTAGATGTGTTTTACCTGAACTCCCAGCAGAAAGGTGAATGCCAGGCCTGCTTTTCCTGCTCTTGCTGTTCTTCCAATCCTGAACACAGACAAGCCACAATGTAAATGAAGGCAAACATTCATTGTAAACCTTATAGTGTCTGAAAACGTTGGACAGCTCACCTGTGAATGTATGCCCTGATGTACTGTGGTGCATCATAATTCACAACACATTTGACCCCGTTGATGTCGATGCCTCGTGCAGCTGCGTCGGTGCTGATCAACCTTCAGGATGACATGCTGGTTAACTTTATCGCTCATTAAGGCTCACTCTGCATAATCTTTGACTGACTAAGCAAATAAAGAAAAATACATTTTGAGATTGCTACAGACACGTTTACACTCTCTCACACAATCTGCACTCGCTTTATTAGATCCATGATCAAAACTACTGCCTGCTGTGCTCGCAGAGTTACCAGTAGAGTTTATAGTAATTATCTCACCTATATATACACTGTAGTTGGTTGTACAAGCTCTTGTTTGCATATAAAAACTATGGTTGCTTTTATGTTCAACTCATCTTTGTTTAGCTTTCTGTCTGGATCTGTATTATCCTGTGACTTTGTTCTCTACACAATGCTTTGTGAGCACAATCAAAGTCACATTCTTAGCCAATTAAGTTGATGCTGATCACGTCAGTATTTTGCTGGGTATAGATTAAAACAGTGCATTCTGACCGTGACAGTCGGTATTTAATTTCAAAAACAATATTTAACTGAAGTGATCCTGTTGCTGATACCAATATTGATATTAGGGAGTTGAACAAATCCAGTGGTTATATATCACCTAATCAATAATAGCTGTCTATTGAACCTTTAAATATCTTGCAAATATATCGAAATATACATTTCTCAATGATACATGAGCAACATTATCACTCAGAAGAAGCAGACTGTGACAAACATTTTGGGAATACAACTTGCATACTCTTATTAACCACTTTTTTCACCATTTATAAATGTTGGACACTGACAAAATTATTGTTATTTTATAAAAAAAAAATGTGTTAAAACTTTTGATTCAAAGCCAAAAGTCTGCACACCTCGAATGTTTACGTTAAATGCACTGTCGCGGCATACAGAGCCAGAAAACTGGCGTCACTATATTTCTGGTTCCAAGCACAACATCCATCAAAATTTGATTAAATTTCTAAGGAAACCTAGCAGTAAATATCACTGTTTTTGTTGATTTTTTCTTGTCCTCATTTTCACCAACATGCACAGACTTCAATTTGCTGTCTTATGTGTTCATTTTCACTTTATAATTGCTCTTTAGAGGTCTAAGACAGATGCCATGTGATGCACCTCTTGCAACTCTATGTTTCTTTGGATAATCGATTAACTGGTCTGAAGGACTGGTTGCAGTATATACAGTATATACAGTATATAGGTGGACTTGGTGCATGAAATTAAATGCCTGATCAAGTTTGCTGTACAGAAATGTCCAGAATGTGCAGAATGAGCTCTTGTTACTTTGATCTACTTATTCTTCAACACCGTCTGTATGCAGGTAAACAAAGATCACTTTTTTTTTTTTTTACTTTACTGCTCACATGTACACAGAGACACTCACAGTTGGATCTTTCCTTGTTCGAATTCCTTCAGCGTCCTCTTTCTTTCACCAGGAGAGAGTCTTGAGGAGAACTCAGCAGCCTGAACTCCACCGAAGAGCTGCACCAACAGGTAAAGTCTGAGGAGGAAAACACGGTAAAACCACGCTGGACAGCTGAAAATACGTGCAAGAAATTGGTTTCTGGGTGTCGTGTTCTCAGACCTGTGCGCAGTCTCTCTGGAGTTGGTGAAGCAGAGGACGGGGCTGAGCTTCATGCGCAGGATGAAGTGGAGAATGAGGAGGGGCTTTTTACTTAACGTACAGGGCACATAATACTCCTACAAACATGAAGATGGAGATCATTAACAAAGTTTCGCCAGACTCTGATAGCTTCTATTATATGTCTTTGCTCCTCCATGAAGGTCAAAGGTCATCTCTTACCGTCAGACCTTGAGGGAAGTCAAAACGGTCTTGTGTCTGGTTGGGAGCTGCTGTTGAGGACTGACTGTGGATGGAGCTGAAGAGTCTGGGCTGGTGGAGGCCCAGCTGCTGCAGCTTCTCTGGGTTCTGTGTAAGTGTGGCAGAAAACAGCAGCTTCTGCAGCGGCATCTGAGGCGGGGACAGACTGAGAGGACAAACAGGTGTCAAATTTAAAGCACTGCCATTTTAAAGCTCTATCCAGCTCATAGTCTACCGCTACAATAATGCACAAGTTGTTTATTTGAGCTCATGGAGGGTCGTGTTTCATCTTTATCCATTAAAAAGTGACTCAGGTGTAAACACAGACTCACCTGGCTGCTGTTACATGCGCTGGCTCAGTCCTCCTGAAGATGGACATGGCTTCTGGTCCACTTCCTGATCTGTACACCGCCTTCACCACCTGACTGAGCCAAGACTGGTGCATGCTGTCGATCATCCTGTCAGCCTCGTCGATTATCTGTGATGGATGGCAGCATAAAAGCATCCATTAAAAAATAAATAGATAGATTGTTGGCGAATATCAAGGTCATTTATGGTGATCCAGCTTTTATGTACTCACAAGAAACCTGAGGTGCTCCAGACAAAAGCCAGAGTTCTTGTTGATGTGATCAACCAGTCGACCTGGAGTGGCCACGACAATGTCTGCTAAACTGCGTCTCTTTCCCCCTCTGGAAGAAGAAAACAGAACAAATACTGTGTATTGTAAATGCCAAGTCCTCATCTGATATTTATATTTCATTCTCCTAAAAAAGGTGCAACTGTAAAGCTCCTATGTGTATAATTTCAGGATTTCTAATTGCCTATGGTGTCCCCTGGTGGTAGGATAGGAAAAGACACCCTCTGCAATTGTGGTTTTAAGTCGCCAAATATTTTCAGTTACAGTTTTAACATGTGTGAATACTAAGTACTTGATTAATTAATTAATGTTCTTTTCTGCTGCATTTAAAAGAAAAATACATGGCATTAAAAAATGTGCACCTTAAAATAAAATGCATAATTTTAGAAAAATTAAATAAAAGTGTAACTTTTTTTTTTTTTAAGTTACCGGTATATGTATTTTAGTATTTTAGTTCTATGTATGTATTACTATGGGTGCAATTATCATGTGCAATTGACCTTGTAGTCATATCTGTATGTGAAAGACAAGTCAATTGTACATTATATAGTCTGCATTATTAATATTGTCCACTTTATTGTTCCAGTATTCTTTTATATCTTGTGTTCTGCCTTGTTTTCATTTTTATCTGTCAATGAATCACTGTTTTCCCTCTGTGTGTAACTTTTGAGCTGCTGTAACAAGAGAACAATTTTCTAATTAATAATCTCAACACAATTTAACAATTTAACACAATTAACATGTACTTTTTCTCTTTCTTTTCTAACTGAAATGTGGTGGAGTTGAAGTGCAAAATTGCATAAAATTGAAAGTCCAGTAAAGAACAATTAGGTCAGAACTGTAGAAAGGGTACAGTGCTTTGTTAAATGTACTCTGTGACATTTCAACACTGGAGCAAACACCTTATAAATATGTACTTTCAAAAATCCAGACCCTGAAATGCCTTAATGAAGTAAAATGTAAAATGTCTCCTCATTATTACGACGCTGAACTCACCTGTGTTCCGAGAGTGACGCCTCCTCTGCAGCGAAGCTCTTCTGGCCTGCCACCATCACCACTTTCAGATTGGTTCCCTCAGCGTATGACGTGAACACTTTGCAAACCTGAACAGAAGAACTTATTAGCTGATCTTTGAAGTGAACATTACTGGATTATGTGATCCTGACATTGTTGTTAAGACTCTGACCTGCTGGGCGAGCTCTTTGGTGGGCAACACTGCCAAAGCCCGGACTTCACACACCACTCGCTCCATCAGCACCTGATAGCAGAGCGCATCTTCATTTACTCTTCTCTTCTTTTCATTTTTACACATACCATAGAGCCCGTACATGTTGTATGCATGTCTTGAAAGAGATGTTGGGCAACTCACCTGTATGACAGGTATGACAAATGCAAGAGTCTTGCCACTTCCTGTTGGTGCAGACACACAAATATCTCTGGGCTTGTAGCCACCTCGTCCAATCAGCAGCCCCTGCTGTGTGCTCTCCAGGATGGCTGGGATGACCTCTGCTTGTACTGTGAAAGAGTCACAGAGGTCACAATATATCTTAAGTGTATATTCACCAATAGTTCCACAACACACATGCAAAAAAAATCTACTTAAATTTCTATCTTTGCACAACACAAGGACTTAATTTCTTTGCCTCAAATTCAAAAACTTCCAACTATCCAAGAAGCCATGGGAACCCTGCAGATTATGTTGAAAACAATTACTTTTCAGGGAGTATATAATGGACTCAAGCATATTTCTAACCTTGAAGACATGATGGTTCAAATTAATCATTTTCAAAACTCTGAAGACTTTGAACACACACTGTAACTAGATGTGGTGTCATTACCTGGAAAAAGATGCTGAATTCCATTATTTTGTAACTTCTTCATGAGATGGGAGGAAAGTCCTGGCATATCAGAGAAGGGGACCAGGTTGCTTTTAATATCTCTGTGAATCATATCAGGCTGAGCGAGCCACTGGGGCAGGACTCTGTGGACCTGCGAACAAAAGAATACACAGACTGTGGATGAATACACATGGTACTGGCGACCCCTGACCCTTCACCCTCCATCATCATTGACAAATCACTGTACCTTTTGGACTGGTTTGTTCTCAAATCCTCCCAGAACTGTGAATCCAGTTGGTGGAGAGGTTTTCTCTGTGGTTTGTGTAGGTGTGTCATTTTCTGTTTCTGCCTTCTCTGCTTCTCCTTGTGCGTCCTCCTGTCCAGCACTTCCAATCACCTGAGTTTCGACTTTTACTGAAATCCAAAGACAGACAAACTGAATCATCTCAGGCGTAGCTTTGTTACGCAGGTAGGATTTTCATCACTGAAGGTACATCACAAATCATTACCTCGAGCACATCGCTGGTGATTCTGTGCTAAATTATATTTCTAATTATAAGTCAACATTTATGCAGGAATCAATGTGTCATGCCAGTGTGTACAGCCTTCGATATAATGTGAATATATTGTCAGCGCGTGTGTATACAAGAACCAGCACATACCTGACTGATCCTCCTTCTTTTTCTCATTAGCACTTTTCTTGGCCTTCTTTTTCTCTTTGATGGGCTCATCTTTGCAATCAGAGTCCGACGCAAACGAAGGCTCTACAACTGATTTCCTCTTCTTGTGTGGTTGAGGCGTTTGACTGCTTTCCTTCTCAGCTTTTCTTTTCTTCTTGAAATCCTGCTGTTCTGCCTGTTCTTCAGGTGGTGGTTGTCTCTGTTCTGTCAAACTCTGCTTCTGCTTTTCTTTTGCCTTCTGCCGCAGCTTAGCCAGCAATGCCTCAGACCGAGACTTTTTCGAGGCGCTCCCATCTTCCTCCTCTCCAAGATATCTGCAAGCAACATGACAGAACACAAATTTTACAGTCAACTTCTTACATACAAGCACAACACAGCAGCAACGAACAGTATGCTTATATCTACGTTTTTGTCAAAAATTATAGTTAATAAACTAATATTTTGTATACAAGTATATACATTAATCAATTGCCCTCATCTAATAAACTCCTTTATGAATGGGACAGCTTTTTCGTCCATATTTATTTCTCATATTGTAAACAATCAAAGACAACACGAAGAGACCAACTATGTAAGCAAGTAAAGAAAAATGTCCTACCTGTTCACAAGAAACAGAGACATTTCAACAGGAAGTTTTTGTATACTATTTAGCTATGCGTCATTAGAAATATATTAACGCTAGGTTTCGATTCCTTCCGTCCAAATTGGAAAATAAACTATTATAAATGCTCAACTTCTAGTTGTGGTGCAAAAATCACCACAGTCTCATGTGTTTTCCATACCGTGTGAGACGCGGATTGATGCCGTCACTATAGCGGTCGCATTTCCGTCACCAGTTGGGCGAGACCACATAAACTTGATTTTTAAACCGTTGAATCAACCGTTAAGTAAAAACATACTACTTTTATTTTCGGAGGCTTTTATTTTAACGCAAGTATTAAATATTTGGTTAAATTTATTTTAAAAACAAAATTGAAACTTAAACGGAGCCAAACCGATGTTTTTCACCGTCGCCCCGAATGGATCTGCCCATCCGATGACGTTCACCAATCAGTAAACGTGGACAAAATTTGAAATTTACAAACGGAGTCACTTGTAGGGCGCTCGCTTCGGATGTTAAGGCGTGATTATCGTTGTCATTTTCAAAAGATGTATTCATTTGCGTTTTAATTTAAGGTGTGTTGGTTGACTGTCAATGAGAAAAATGACAGAAGAGTCGGCTGTCAAGGTTTGCGTTCGAGTCCGTCCGCTTATAGAGAGGTAAGTTTTAAGACAACAGTTACCTTACGTTGACTAGCTAACCTGAGTTACAAGTTATGAGCTAACTCCTAACCGTTAGCGTTGACGAATGTAGTAATGATAATTTGTCATTAGCCAAAATTCGAAGCTAAAAGTCTTGTTTCAGTAAGTATTAATGGTTTATCTAACTCTGTTGGCTGATGCTGGACTTGTACCTAACGTCTGTGCTTTGGAGCCATTGACCATCAGTGGTAACGTTACGTTAATCCTTTTCTTCATTTGAATGACAGCTACAAAAAAAAGAATACTTAACACTTAAAGTAAGAGTTTACACTTTCTACCTACCCTGATATTATTGTATTGAAACAATACGCTGCTGAGTTATTTCATTACAAATCTATCTCTCTTGGTAACCTTTGAAATTTAAATATTTATGTGCTGTATTGTGCAATTGTTTTTTATTCGTTCTGTTGTTTTAACGATTCTAACAGCCCTGTTTAGAGGATTAGTTGAAACTTTACCCTGTTGATGGCTAAAAGTCAGGTGACCAACCATGTTATTACAGTTAGTACTGAGAGGAATTGTCTGTTCCAAATCTATCTAATAGTTGTCCAGACATTACAGTCTGGACCAAAGTGGTGAACAGATATTAGGCTACTATCCGTCACTCATTTCACTCTTGAAGTTGTATTTTGTCGTTAATAAGATGTGACCTAATTACAACTGACTTTTGAAAAGGTGTGTTAAGCAACATTATGTAGGAATTGGCAATTTCATGTGACCTGGCAACCCCAACCGTTTCTGATTGCAATACCACTGTCAAAAATACTGAGAGTGCTCTGACAGATCAGGCACTGATCGTTATTGGCTGATATATGTTGTTCAGCGCTTAATTGGTGGTCTCTGTAGAACCCGATCAGAGGAGCTGATGGATAAACACAGGGGGCAGTTTCTGTATGCACTGTTGAAATGTCACAGGCACACACACCACAGGACTGACTGGTTTTCACTGGCTGCTAACAGCTTACTAACTTTCCTCCTGCAAATATCAATACAGATTTTTTTATTACAATGGTACGTGTTGAAAACTTGTATCTTGAAGTGTACATGTATGTAACGCTGTGATCCTACCCTCTCACTTGAGTTACAAAGTGCAGAAACAAGTGGCTGAGAAAAATACCATTTACCCTGTTACAAGACACTGTACCACCAAATGATTTTGATGCTATTATTTTAAGGTCAAAAAGTTACATAAAGTTATTTAAAGAATCAATAGCCTTATCACTGATATTATTGACTTCTCAGTACATAACAATCGTGTATGTTTTTTGTGAATTAAAGGGAATTCTGATTTATTCCTCTAAATATTATATTTAGTTTTTGCTGATCCTCCTGAATTTTTATTCATAAAGTCATTAGGGACCTTTGTCAATCACAAATTAATTCACATAGAGCAACACTTACCTTTGTATCTTGAACACATTTTTGAGAAAGTTGTATATCTTGAATGTGTGTCTTGCAGGGAAGAGAGTGCGGAGAGTACAGAGCCCGTCCAGGTGTACTGGAAATCTAATTCCAAATCAATTCATCTGATCGATGATGGGAATTCCAACAAGAGCTTTAGTTTCGGTAGGTTTCGCAGCGTGTCAAGGGTTAAGAAATGTGTTTTCACTTTTTTGTGGCACCTTTGAGAAATTTGCTATTGAGTTGTATAGAAATATAAATCTTTTCATTTTGCTTCTCTCCCATTGACAGATCGAGTGTTTGCTGCTGAAGAAACAACCAATCAGCTGTACCAGGGCATTGCAAAGCCTCTGGTGGTTTCCTCTGTTGAAGGATACAATGGTATGTAATGGAAACTGAATGCAGTGAGACCTGTTTTGTTGTAAAGTGTTGTTCCATTTTCTTGTGTTGTTTTATAAAGTGTATATAACTATTCTGAGTTTGATCCACAGGAACCATATTTGCTTACGGGCAGACTTCCTCTGGAAAGACTTTCACCATGATGGGGAGTGATCTTATTCCTGGAGTGATTCCTCTGGCTGTGGAAGATGTCTTCCAAACCATTAAAAATGTAAGAATTGTAGGATTACAAATGTAAGAATTGTATAACATGTTTGAAATATGTTGTAGTCTGTTGTGAAATCACTGTTTATTCTAACCAAATTATTTCTCTTTTGCCCAAAGTGTCCAAAGAAGGAGTTCCTTCTCCGGGTTTCTTACATGGAAATCTACAACGAGACTGTGACTGATCTGCTTGTTGACAGCTGGAAGAGAAAACCTCTGGAAGTCCGAGAGACAATCAATGTGAGTGGGCTATTTTGACGTTTTCGTTTTGATGGTGTTTTTGCAGACCTTTTTAGATTGGTACTGATGTACTTCTCTGCCTATTTTGATTGTGTCTTGACAATAACTGTGCAGAAAAACATTTATGTGGCTGACCTGACCGAGGAACTGGTAACAAATCCTGAACAAGCCCTGGCCTGGATTCGGAAAGGAGAAAGTAAGATTTGATGATATTACTTAACAGTCATCCCTTCACAGTATGCACTACTACAACCAATATGCTTTCTGCCCAATCTTCCTCTTTAGAGAACCGTCACTATGGAAAAACCAAAATGAACCAGCGGAGCAGCCGCTCACACACCATTTTCCGAATGGTAAGCAAGACCACAACATACGGTGACGTGTAGGATTCTGGTGAGATGTTGATTTTCTCACGATTTAATTTTACTTAGATCTTGGAAAGCAGAGAAAGGAGTGACCCAGCATCTGGTGAAAATGCTGATGGAGCCATTATTGTGTCTCATCTGGTAAGCTAGCTTCTTTTTTCAATACTGACCTTTTTTTTCAATCTTTCTATTAACTCTGCTTTCTGCCTGTATCTTTGTTTGTGTTTTAATATTGATTTGGTCAATTTTGCTTTGTCCTCTAGAATTTAGTCGATCTAGCTGGATCTGAGAGAGCAAGTCAAACAGGAGCTGAAGGTAAGGTGGAGTTGAATATATAGACAGAGTTAATGTATACTATAGTATATGATTTCACGATAATCTATTCCTTTCGATGTCACAGGCACACGCTTCAAAGAGGGTTGCAATATCAATCGTAGCCTGTTCACGCTCGGACAAGTGATCAAGAAACTGACAGATGAGAGCCAAAAGTGAGTAGAAAGTGAACAAGCAGTGCACTAATACCAACATTTTCCACTTGTGTTAACACCACTCTAAATTATACAATTCATATGTCCTATAATGGTTTGGGTTTTACTTTGTACCTCTAGGATAATCCTTATTATCAGCCAGTTTTTCTTGCTCTTACTGCACCTTTAGCTTAAAGTCAGAGTTCTCTAAAATATTCTTATTTGCTCCTTTCCAAGAGTGAAATGAGAAGCTGGAACTATTCCTTGAAATACAGCATTGCATCTATCCATCAAGTACCTCTGGTAGCGGTGGTAACAATCTCAATTCAATAGATTCTTATAGTCAAAAGACCAATAAAACCCAGAACATGTGGCATTCACAATAATAACACTGGAAGTTTGAAAACTACATTCAGATTCACTGCCCAACTCACTTTGTTGAATTTTTTGCAAAGGATCTACATATCCAGATGAGAATTAACAGGTTCATTTTACATATCTCACTCTCAGGAAAGATTCTCAGTTCTCAATATACTAATTTTGAGGTTAAAATTATGAAGTTGAATGATTAGTCTTCCTCATTAATCATGATTACAGGATCACAGACAAGTTATTATCATTAATGTCTCTGGTTATATAAAGGTAGATGATGGAAAGGAAGAACAAACGGATATGAAAAACAACTAATTAATAGGCCTATTTATATGTTTTGAACATTGGCTTAATATCATTCTGTGTCTTCAGGGGTTTCACCAACTACAGAGACAGTAAGCTAACCCGCATCCTACAGAACTCATTGGGTGGGAACGCAAAAACTGTCATCATCTGTACCATCACCCCTGTCGCTCTAGACGAGACCCTCAGCACTCTGCAGGTTGGTGAAATATGCAGATGTAATACTCAGGACTAGACAATATATTACTATTATATCGTGAATGTGATATGACACTAGATGTTGTCTTAGATTGAGACTGAGATATCAAAGCAGATGTTGTCTCATGAAAAAAACAAAACAAATGTTCTAATAGTTTGCCAGCACTGCAAAGAAAATGAAGAACGACCCTCATGTGACAGAGGTGTCTGATGACGGGGCTCTGCTCAAAAGGTACCGAAATGAGATCGTTGACCTCAAGCGAAGACTTCATGAGGCAAGTGTCATCCATCTTTTTCTCTCTTAATTCGTGTTCCATTTCGCCTGTCCATGCAAGTTGCATGGCTGCAGCACTTTCTACCCACTGACATGTGGATGACCTCCCTACAGGTTTCTTCAGTCACACACACAACAGCCACAGAGAAGGAGTTTCTCGCCCAGCTGCTCCAAGAAAAGGACCAACTCCAGAGAGAACAAGAGGACAGGATCAAAAACCTTACGAAACTGATCATCACCAGCTCAACCCTGGTTCCTGTTCACAAGGTAAGTTATGATACAAAGCTGGAGAAAGAGAACAGCTTTCTCTACATCATTTTCATCTTAATGATGATGAATGTTTCGACTTTAAGATGCCAAAACGCAGAGTGACATGGGGAGGAAAGATGATCAGACTGGCCCGTCCGTCTGTCTGTGGCTCATCTGACCTCAGCTTTGCAGACCCTGTGACTCGGAAGAGGAGAGCAGACCGCTCCTGTTTAACGGAGCTAGGTGAAGGTAAGGAGGAACACAGTGTATGCGTACTGCAAATCAAAATTAATCTAATAATTCCCATCAGTCAATCACTTTAATGCATACATGGTGTACTTTAACAGAGGATGAGAGCTTTGACTCTCACTGGGATATTCCTGATGAGCCATCAGATGAAATGGAGATAAATCAGAGTTGTGTGACTGTTCGAAGTTTCGGAGACAGGTGAATGCCCTTAAATAATCTTTGATATTATGAACTTATTTTTCCTCCTTTGTTGTAGTTAGTTAAACACATGACATTTATATTTTATCTTGTCTTTAGTCCCAAAGACTTTGTGTCTCCAGACCGGATGCATGACCTCTCAGGGAAAGTGTCAAACCTTGAGCAGCAGCTGGAAATAGAGACCCATCAGAAAAAGGAGGCCTTGGAAAAGGCACAAACATTAGATGGTAAAGTTGCAGAGCTGGAGCTGCAGCTTCAGACAGAGGCCCAGCAGAAACAAGAGTTCCTCGAAAAAATACAGACAGTAGAACAAAGGGCAGCTAAGCTGGAGCTGCAACTGCAACTGCAAACAGAGGCCCTGGAGAAACAGGAAACCCTGGAGAAAATACCGATAGCAGAAGAGAGGATGGCTGAACTAGAGCGGCAGCTGCAAACAGAGGCCGAGCAGAAAAAAGAGACTCTGGAGAAAATAAAGATGGCAGAAGAGAGGGTGGCAGAGTTGGAGCTGCAACTGCAACTGCAAGCAGAGGCCCTGGAGAGACACGAAATCCTGGAGAAAACACCGATAGCAGAGGAGAGGATAGCTGAGCTGGAGCTGCAGCTACAAACAGAGGCCCAGCAGAAAAATGAGACCCTGGAGAAAATACAGATAGCAGAAGAGAGGGTTGCAGAGTTGGAGCTGCAACTACAAATGCAAACAGAAGCCCAGCAGAAACACGAGACCCTGGAGAAAATACAGATAGCAGAAGAGAGGGTGGCTGAGCTGGAGCTGCAGCTGCAAACAGAAGCCCAGCAGAAACACGAGGCTACAGAAAAAGTGGAGATGTTGGAGTTCCGAGTGGCAGACCTGGAAAGACAGCTGGAAGAGCAAAGCCACATTCCGAGTGAAACTGAACAGGTGTGCTGGATAAACCTTTTCTGTTTCGATCTGGCTCGGTTGTGCTTGGTGACATTTGCACTAATTTTACTGGCTTATGTTCCAGATGAGAAGAGAGTTTGCAGAGACCATCCAGCTGTGTGAAACTCTGGCTTCAGAGAAGGTAATGTCACAATTACATAGCTTGTTTTGCATATGTAAACATATTGACTTATCTTTTGTATAAAAATGCACGAGAAAAGAAGGAATCTATTTCAACAACAAAGGGGTTTATTCAAGCTACACAGGGGTTGTGCATCTCAGGTATAAATGCTTACCACTGTTTAAATTGATGAAGCTGTCGAAATGTTTACAGGACACGGTGGTTGGTGAGCGAGACTACCTGAAAGAAGAGCTGGGGATGTTCATAGAGCAGATTCAGAGTCTGGAGAAAGCGAACGCTGCTATGTCCCAGGAGCTGCAGGAGAAGAGAGAGACGGACGAGTTCGAGTCTCTGGAGGAAGAGTTCAGGAAGGAGCACGAGGTGAAGTTACTGATTTATCTCCATCAGACTCCATTTGAAGTACTAAGATCAACGGATGAGAGAGCTGGGTTTGAATTTGTCTGTTGTTGTTGTGTATTTTATGTGTTCACACTGTTTGTTTTGTCTTCCAGAGCAAGTTAAAAAATGAACTATCTAGCTTGAAGAAGGCAGTCGAATCCTCTGAGCTCCAGTGCCTGGAGCTTCAGGTAAGATGACATGCTGAGGATTTCCTCCACGGACTAATTAGATCTGGGGAAAATTGTATATTTATTTTTTTTAGATAAAAGATAATTGATTCTATTACAAACCAGACCATTGAAGTGTTGCAGTTTGTTTGAATGTTTTTCATTTTTTCTAGAACAAACTTAAAACTCTGACTGAGGAACTAAAGAAGAAAAGTGACTTTGCAGAGGAACTTCAGTGTATGGTACGCATGTTTGTAAATATTTCATAGAAGGTACAACATGGAGCCAGTCAACAAAATTATTACTTTAGTAGAGATGGCAGAGAGGCAGATGCTGTTGGAAAAGGTTGTCATTAAGCAGGCTTATTATGTTTTGTTGCCTCCATGCAGAGCGGTAAGGATTTGGTGCAGGAGGTGGCAAAGCTTCGCCGCTCCCTGGATGATGCTGAGGGGCTCAGCAGAGACACAAAGAAGGAATGGGCTTTCCTGCGCAGTGAAAACATTGCACTGGAGGAGAGAGTAGTAAGTGGGATTAACACAAAATATACTCAAATGATTATTTGAGTACTTGCCAATATCAGTTATGTAAAAAGTATTACTGCGATAGATTTCACGGTAGTATACAACATGGATGTACGTTTTTTTGTACTGTACTTCTGACATCAAGACCAATATCTATGTGGTGTTTCTTGTCATGGTCTCCTTTGCAGGTCACTCTATCTGTCAACCATGATAAGCTGGACAATGAGGTAAACAGCCTGCGCTATCAACTTGAGACAGAGAAGTCACGCTTCAGAAAGATGCAGACAGATCTCCAAAAAGAGCTGAACGTTGTGTTCGACGAGAACACCAAGCTCACTACTCTTCTGGATGGAAAAGTCCCAAAGAGTAGGTTTTGGATTGAAGTGTTTATATAATGAACCTCTGATAAATTACTCTATAAAATAATGCAACTTCTGCATACACTCAGTGTGTGAAATCAGATGGGAGGTATAAGATGCTTTCTGTCTCCAGATCTGATTGACAGCGTGGAACTTGAGAGAACAGTGTCTAACCTCAACAAAGAGCTGACGGCGGCTCGTGAGGCAGAGGAAGCCCTCAGAGCTCAGCTGGAGGAACTGTCTTCATTCCAGGCCCTCCCAGAGAAAGTGGACAGTTTGACGAAGCAGGTCAGTCCTCCAAAAATCTTCTTACGGACTGTTATTTGAGATAGAGGGCATGTTGCAAGTAGTCGTGTGATTTCATTCTGTGTTGCCTCAGGTGTGCGAGTTGACCGAGGAGCTGTGTGCTGTTCAAACTCAGAGAGACGGCCTGCTCTCAAGTCAAGCTCAGTGTCGGGAGGAAGCTCAGCAACTCAGAGACTTGCTGCAGACATCCCAGGATGAGGTTCTGAAAATCCAAGCAGACTTCAGTGCTGCTGCACTGAGGGAGAAGGAGCTGAGTGAGCAGCATGCTGATGTGACACAGCAGCTGGATTCACTTCGCTCAGACCTGGACCAATCTGATACCGAGAAGAGTCAGCTCATGGCTACTATGGAAGAGATGGTCTATAAAGTAAGTTATGGAACTTAAATATGGGTGCTGTGTGATCATGAGTTAACCTTTTTTATTAGCTTTGAAATCCTGTTTCAGATTTTTTATTGATAACCTTTTGTCTGTAAAAGAAAATGGTCCTGACTCCTGATGATCTTACTTTGGCCTTCATCATCCATGTTTAGACATGTTGGCTGTATGGTTATGGCAGTATGTGCATGCAGGAAGCGCTGCAAAGCTGAAAGTAAAAAGGCTGAAACGGTGGAGTTAAATATTAATTTCCCTGTATCATAAAAATATGGTGTGTCAACGTCGATGCCTCAGAATTTCATCGATATTTATGGAAATATAATTTTGGGATCAAACTCCCTATCAGCAGATATCTGATATTAAAGGGACCATTCAATCCTGAATCAATAAATAAATATTTGTTTTTGGTGTGATTTGCTTAGTTTTGGAGATTCCAGTAGTAGACGTGTCTGCCTTCCTCAAATATAATCGTATTAGATGGCACTTGACTTGCTCAGAGTGCCAAAAATGCACTTCACACATCATGACCTGTTCACTAAAGACAATCCACAGACCTTGTTTTGAGCAGTTTCATATAGGAACTACTCTCTGTCTACACCTGAATCACTGCGAGGAAGCAAGCGTGCATCTACTCAGTCCTAGAGATTGAGGCCCAAAAACTTCTACCACAAATTCATGGTAATTTTATTATTTTTTTCTTTCAGCTGCAGGAGAGCGAACAACACAGAGCGTCACTAGAAGAAAAACTGAATGAGATGCAGCAGCTGATTAAGGATTTGGAGGAGAAGCTTGCTGACAGTGAAAATTCCAGAAGCACAGAGGAGGAGATCAGTAAAGAACTTCAAGAACAGGTATGATATGACATTACTTATCAAGTGAGATGTTTACTGGATGTTAACTTTCCTCCAGTTAGTTTTTGGATTTAGAACTGTAGATCAGTTGTGTAGTAATACCATAAATATGTAGCTCAGTGTTTTTATTTGGTTATTTGCAGGTGAATCAGCTGACTGAGGAGCTTCAGTCTGTGCGAGCTGAGAGAGAACAGAATGCTGGTGCTCAGACGTCTGCAGAAGAGCTGGAGAAGCTGCTCGCTACAGTTACATCTGTCACTGCAGAGAGAGACCAGCTCCGGATGGACCTCCAGGAAAATATGCAGATGGTGAGTGACTGGATTGCTTTTTGAAAACTTAAAATTACAAAATGATTCCCATTACATCTTTTGAACATTCTCTCTCTTTCACTTTTTCTCTCCTGTTCTCCTGATAATTTATGTATTTGTAGTTAACGCAGCTGTAATCTGTCCCTGTTCAAAATGACTTTAGCCCAAGTGTTGTTTTTTGATTTACATTACGCTAATCTGTCTTATTTTTAGGCTGCAGAGACACAAGCTCTTCTACAATCTCTTCAGGACGACCTCCAAGAGCAGAAGCAGAAGATCTCTGATCTGATGAAACTCAATGAGCAGAAGGAATCTGATGTGAGTTTAAATGGTAGTGAGGTAGCTTTACTAATTCTTCATTGTCAGTGATCTCACTGTTAGTTTGAAATCTGCCCAACAGATGCTGAGTCTGACACAGGAGCTTCAGACTATGCGAGATGAGAAAGAGACTCTCCTGATGGCTGGTGTTCAGAGCTCTGCAGAGGAGCTCCAATCTACTGTGGCTTCTCTCACTGAAGAAAGAGACCAGCTCAAGATGGACATGCAGGAGAATGTGGAGATGGTGAGTTACCACGCGGCTACTTTGACCGTCCAGATATTAAAAATGCAAATTTTTCCATCAGCTGTCAGTACTATGATGTTTGTTTTCATCTCTACCTGTCAAATTAAAGTGTTATTTTTACCAAACAGATGATTGAGAATCAGGAGGAGCTGAGGGCAGCCCTGGAGAGGAATCGTCAACAGAAAGAGCTGATAAAACAGCTGGAGAAAACATCCAGACATGACGGTCCTCCCAGCGAGATGAGTCCACAGCTAGAGGAGCTGCAAACACATGTAAGACCTTCTTGATTCATCAAGAAAGCTTAAAGATCTTACACAATTCCATGACATTACTTGCTTCAGCTTTTAAGGTATTAATTGTAAAATATGATTTTTTTCTCTTCGCTGCAATAGTTGAAAACTATGACTGCGGAGCTTGAGAGTGTGAGGGCAGAGAGAGACGGTCTGTTCTCTGAGAAGGAAGCCAGCTGTCAGACATCCACAGAGGAGATGGAGAAGCTGCTGAGCAGAGTCACGTCTCTCAGCGAGGAGAGAGATCAGCTGCAGGAGACACTGGAGGGACTGAGACAGGAGAAGCAGCAGCTCAAAGCAGAGCTGGAGGACAGGATGGAGGTGGTATGTTGACAGTGTTTCTTCATAAGGGCGATTATCTCATTTATATTTAATCCCAGACGGCCCAGAAAAGTAAAATTAAAAGTAATGTGTTTTCTGTCTCAGGTTGCACTAGCCCATGGTGGGTTCAACCAGCCAGAAATGCTGTCATCAGAACTCCAAGCACATGATGTGACAGTAACCCAACTTCAGCAAGAGGTAATAGCAGTTCTTATTGTCTTATTGACCCAAATCTGCAATAAACGTATCTTAACAAATGTTTTGTGTGTATTAGGACTGCAACATATTATTATTGATAAATCTGCAGATTAATTTTTATGATTAATCAATTACTGTTTTTTTATGATATGTTGAACCCAAAAAAAAAGACCAAAGTGACGTTTTCAAAGTAATCCTGTTGTCAAACCAACAGTTTACATTTTTGCTTGAAAATGACTTAAACAATTAATCAATCATCAAAATAGTAGCCAATTTGATTTTTTTGGCTAGTCATTGTAGCTCAAGTTCCTTTCACTGGGTGACATCACCAATCTTATCCTTCAAAAGTCTTGTTAGTTTAAAATGCTTAAATAATGGAATGTTGCTATTTTCCTCCCCAGATAGAACAGCTACAGGCTACTCTACAGGCCGTCAGTGAGCAGAAGAGCCAGTTGGAAGGTGATCTTCAGCAAAATATGGAGAAGGTGAGGGCGAAGTTGTTTTTTGTCAAACTGATGTCTTTGGGATTTAAGTAAAATCCCAATGTCAGTGATATTAAATGGTTTACCAACTTTTTCTTTTTTTTTAGGCTACAGAGACTCAGAGCCTTCTGCATTCATGTCAGCAGCAGCTCCAAGAGCAGAATCAAAGAAACATTGACCTGGAAAGAGTAAACCAAGAGAGGCAAGCTCAGCTGGAACAACAGGTCTGTCCCTTGCAACATATTTCACTGAAGCTGTATGTTGAGTTGTATTTTACCCCCCTTTTGATTTTCTTTTGCATTATAAATGGTTATTATTATACCTTATTTTAGGTTGCAGAGACTCAGAGTCTTCTACATTCTCTTCAAGAGGAATTCCAAGAGCAGAAGCAAAGGAGCTCAGATCATATGATTCTCTGTGAGCAGAAGGAATCTGACTTAGAGCAGCAGGTGAATTGAAATGCCACCAAAGGATATGTTAAAGTCTGATCGTTATTGTCAGTGTCCTGACCGCTAGTTGGAAATGTCCCCTTTTAAACAGATGAAGACTTTGACTGAGCAGCTTGAGAGCACACGAGCAGAGAGGGATGCCCTGTTGTTTGAGAAGGAAGCCGGCTCTCAGACATCGACAGAGGAGATGGAGAAGCTGCTGAGCAGAGTGTCGTCTCTCAGCGAGGAGCGAGATCAGCTGCAGGAGACACTGGAGGGACTGAGACAGGAGAAGCAGCAGCTTAAAGCAGAGCTGGAGGACAGGATGGAGATGGTATGTTGACACGTCTTTCAATGAATTCGAATACTGGTGTATCCTGTCCATTTCGCAAGAATCTGGCTGCGATTTGGGGGTGATTTAAATACCTAGGAATTTGAGCATGTATGTCTGTGTACATACAGAAGACTTGCATAGTCAAGTCAAGTCAACTTTATTTATATAGCACATTCCATACAACATGCGTAGACTCGATGTGCTTATCTACTGGAGGAAAAATAACAAAAAACATTTCTTTTAACCACAATCCCAGGAACCTCCTAAATACTGAAGCCCCTCCTAGACATTTCAGTTGTGATGGTAATATGACTGGATTACATTTGCATCTGGAGTTCTTTCATTTTTTTTGTTTTGGATGCTTGTATGCAGTTCACAGTCCGACAGTGTATCGACAGGGTGCATACAAGTGATTGCATTAGAATTAAACTCAACATTAGTCCCAAAATAATGCTGAAATTCTATTAAAACATGAAACGATTCAATATCGCAACACTGATGAAATCTTTTTATGATGAATTATCTGCTTAAAATTACTGATGAGAAATTCCAAGAATCCAGGGAGAAGCGTGTGGGGAAAAAATGTTGAATGCCTTTAAACCTCGTGCAAGGTCACATTGTTTTCACTCTGTGTTTCTAGATGCAGTGTGAGTTCCAGCAGCAGCTCAGCTCTGAGCCACAGTCACTGAAAGAAGAACACGAGGAACAGCAACTTCTGCAGGTTAGATCATCAGGCTCTCTTCACCTGATCATGGTGACATTTTTACATTTCGGTTTCATTTTACCTAAATTGGCAATTGAGCCAGAACGTTTAACAAGAAAACAACCCACTTCATTGTTTGTGTCGCTATGTCTGCACTGAACTATGGTGTTATTATGGATTTTCAGTTTATATTGTCGCTCATGCATGCAGTCATTTGACTTATACTGAAAAGCTTCCCTGTGTGGCGTTTCAGATCCAACAGCTGGAGGAACAACTGGAGAAAACAAAGGAGGAGACAACCCAGATGAAGTCTGATCTTCAAGAAAATGTAGAACTGGTGAGTCATTTTAGACTTATTATTTATTTTCTATTCTTTTCATAATTTATGGTTTAGTCTGTGAATTATTTGAAAATAAAATTGTGAAAAAATGGAATTTTCTGTTTCTCAAAGTTAACGTGGAAGTCTTCACTGTGCTTTTGTTTTCTAAGTTATGATTCTAAACCATAATATATTGTATTTATTGTTATTTGTTGTAAGAAAAACAGCAAGTTGCCACATTTGCATTCATTTTGGTTTGAAAAGTGACTTAGACAATCAAGATGGGATGCAACGTGAGCATGTTCTGGATGATGTCACTTTTAAGATTTGTGGCCGAAGAAATTCATTGAGATATGAATATTAGAGCAAAGGCAATTTAATTCCCAGTGAAAGCCAAACTCTTTAATATTTTATTCCTGCTTCTGAGGCAGATTCATAAAAGTTTAAGTGAATTTTGACAATTTTGTCAAGTTTTTCAGAAAACGTTCAGATTTTAGAAGTGTTTTTTTAAAACATGCCTTAGGTTTTGGAATGCATTTTTAATGGACATAATATCTTTTTAGATGATCGAGAACCAGGAGGAACTGAGGGTGTCCCAGGAAAAGATCAAAGTTCTGCAAGATGAGATCAACATGCTGAGGAGTCAAAAGGCAGAGCTGGAAAGCAATGGAGAGAGTGCCTTCCAGTCACAAGAGCTCCAAAACCAGGCAGGACTACATTTTTATATGTAAAGAAGAAGACACAGAATGAACCTGCAGTCTCATGTGCTTGATTTTTTAACAATTATTTCTCCACTTTGTCCTGACAGATCCAAATCCTGACTAAGGAGCTCGAGAGTGTGCGAGCAGAGAGGGACGGTCTCCTGTCTGAGAGGACGGCCGATGCTCAGACTCACAGCGAGGAGATGGAGAAGCTGCTGAGCAGAGTGACTTCTCTCAGTGAGGAGAGAGATCAGCTGCAGGAGACACTGGAGGGACTGAGACAGGAGAAGCAGCAGCTCAAAGCAGAGCTGGAGGACAGGATGGAAACACTGCAGGCTGAGGTTTGGGAGAGTTTTGTCATGTGTAGCCTCTGCAGCTATGTGTACAGTAGCAAAGCTATCAAAAATTATGGTTCAAATCTGAGTTTATAGAACAGATATATCTCTTAATTATTTAAGTTTGTTGAACATATACACAAAGGACATCATTCAAAATCAAGCTGCAATGATTTATTGATTTATTGAGAAGTTATCAACAACGGAATTAATGGCAAACTAATTTTACATTTGATTAATCCGTTTTTTAATATTTTCTGATTTCTTCTATTCCTTGATGACACTAAACTGAATATCTTTGGGTTGTGGACAAAACAAGACATTTGAGGTTTGCGCTTTGGGACACTGATCAACCATTTTCTGACATTTTATAGACAAACCACTAATCGATTATTCAAGGAAATAATTGACAAGTATTTTCATTGTCGATTGCTCTGTGGTGCTCAAACTCTGACAGATTACTGTCGAGTTTATTTTTACACTGTATAATGTCCTGCTTAGTAATTTCGTTCTTTGAGAAATGTGACCAAGATTTGTACTAAGAATGCATCATACATCAAAAGATGTGGCTTCAAGCAGTGACGTTGCACTCTGGTGAAATAAACTGATAATTTCAGGATTTGATGGGAATTTCTTTCCCATGTGCCATCAAAAATGTCTCCTATGTTTGGTGTATTTTGCAAATATTTGGAGGTTTCAAATGAATAACGAACCTTTTTCTGCTTCAACAGAGTGTCCAGCTGAGTTTGTCTCTACAGACTATCACTGAGCAGAAGAAGCAGCTGGAAGATGATCTGCAGCACAACATGAATGAGGTGAGGTCGCTGCTCATCACGATGTCCTACTTGGCTGTAATTAAACAGCCTTTTTGCAGATTTTTAACTTGGTGGTTTTTAAGAATATTGCCAAAATCATTTTGTGACCATTATCTCTTGGATCTTTACTGTTGAATATTCTTGTTTTGCCATTTTTTCATTTTACTATTATTCAAGCCTGATTTTATGTTTATTTGTGTGACAAAAGGCTTCAACAACACAGGAGCTTCTGAAGTCAGTCCAAGAAGAGCTGTGTGAACTGAAGCAGATCAACTCTGATCTGCAAAAACTGAGTCAGGAGAAGGAATGCACTTTAGATCAGCAGGTTAGTGTCTATATAGCTATAATTAACACTTTTTCATAGCAGGTTGATCCTTTTTAACTATTCCCTTCTTCACAGCTAAGGTCTTTGACTGAGAAACTGGAGCATGTTGAGGCCGAGAGAGACGGTCTGCTCTCTGAGAAGGAAGCCAGCTGTCAGACATCCACAGAGGAGATGGAGAAGCTTCTGAGCAGAGTGACGTCTCTCAGTGAGGAGAGAGATCAGCTGCAGGAGACACTGGAGGGACTGAGACGGGAGAAGCAGCAGCTAAAAGCCGAGCTGGAGGACAGGATGGAAACACTGCAGGCTGAGGTTTGTGCTGGATAGGTTAACGTCTTATTGGGGGCTGCACACATTTGGATTACAAACTGTTTAGTACACAGCTGACGTTTAGGCGACAATAAATAACCTCTTTTTAACTGCTCTTTACCTCACAGATTTGGACTCTATCTGAGAAACTTGTAAGCGTTGAAACCGAGAGAGACGGTCTGCTCTCTGAGAAGAAAGCCAGCTGTCAGACATCCACAGAGGAGATGGAGAAGCTGCTGAGCCGAGTGACTTCTCTCAGTGAGGAGAGAGATCAGCTGCAGGAGACACTGGAGGGACTGAGACAGGAGAAGCGGCAGGAGAGAACAGAGCTGGAGGACAGGATGGAAACACTGCAGACTAAGGTTGGTTTTGGTTTGTGTTTCTCTGTCATAACGCAGCTGGAGTAGCAGTGAGGCGTCATTGGCAACATTTTTAGCTCGTATCATTTTCAATTTTACCTCCAAAGAAAGTTCCAGTGTTGATGTGTTCCCGAGCCTCATCAATGACTTTAATGGATAAAGTATTATCCTAGCTGCTTGTTTGTGGATAGAGCTGCAAACCTGCGAACCATATTTCAAAAACTTGGCAATTTGGATGGTAAATAAATATGATGATAGAATCCAATTGTAATTTAGCTATTAGAACACACAGAGTGCACTTTTTTTTTTGTTCAAAATTTAAAGGTATATTCACTTTAAAAAAGTTTGCTTCCAGTGTCTTATCTATGTTTTTGAGTGATGTGATTCATCTCTGCAATTATTATCAGACACTTCTTGTCACCATGCCTCACTTACACCTGTCATCTGTGATGCCTGCTCTAAATGACCCATCACCGTCTCTGTTGTTACTGTCAGAAGCAGCAGCTCAACCAGCAGCTTCAAATGTACACAGAGAAGCTAACTCGTACTGAAGCTGAAGCCCACGCCTCACAGCAGGTTTGTCAGCAGTCCTAAATACATATTTAGTTTCTTTTCTGTTTTAGTTTTTTTAATTACCTTTTTGTAATCAGGCTGTCTGATGTCTCTGATGTTGGAAATGATTGTCCTCAGAATTTTAGTACCATCATGCATATGGATGGCAGGATGATGCATGATGGAAAAAAAAAACATTCTATAAAGGTTCTGCAGAGATGTCTGAAGAGGCAGATTATAATCTTAATATATCTTTATCCAGAGAAGAACCATTAACATACTGGACTATATTTTTATAACGGATACATTTTTTTTCCCTGTCTCCTTTCAGTTACTCAGTAAAGCAAACTCAACCATCTCAGCACTCCAAGAACAGCTGAGCACCAGGGGAGTCAAGGAGACAATTTCATCACGGCTGCAGGACTCAACAGCGCAACTTCAGGTAATTCCATTGATACATTTTTATCAATCAGCCGCTGAATGACAAAAATATTCTAACATTCCTAACAGTTTAGTAAAACGCTAACGCCACTGAACTATAATTGCAGGAGTCCTTTAGAAGATTCCAGCACTTCATAGACACTTGTTCAAAGTTTAACTCCCATATGGACAAGACCCTGAGAGTAGAGAAGCACCCCTCTCTAATCCCTCTACCAAAAGCCACCATGAACACCTACAGTGCTGTCTGTAATCTGGGACAGCAGAGTCTTCAAAGTCTGGGCCACATACTGGTAAATATAAAAAGATTTCCACTTAAAGTTTCACCGATGTCTTATCTTTTAATCTGGGTATAAATTGAAAACCTTTACTCTCTGCTTCCCCAGGCTCACCTACAGCCGCAGGCACAAATCTACAGGACTCTGTTTGAGGAGCTGGTGAAGAAAGATTTGGCCATTTTTGAGGTGAGGCGGCAGAACGACTTGCTGCAGTGCAGAGTGCAGGCACCCAGCGACTCTGTCAAGGACGAGGACTTCAGCACACTGTTGGAACACAACCTGACTGATCTGCTGGACAAGAGGCAGCTGTACCTGCAGGTGAGCTTATGGGTGATAATCACTTTTTTTCAGGCGATGCAGATAACAACAATTACCCGGTTCTTGTGGCCAATACCGATAAGATTACTTGTAATTCTACATTTTCCATTCAGAAGAATTTCCATTTCCATTCCACTCAGACGTGAGTGTATTTCACAGCTCTAATAAGATTTGTTGTGTTAAAATTGCAATTGCCTTTTCTTTCTCTGAAACTGTAAAAACAAACCAGTGACCACATGTTTTGCTCTCTAGTCTTCTACCGCTTCGCCTTCTTTAAAGGTGCATACATCACCACTGTTTTGGCTTCAGATAATCGGCTCTATTTCATTTCAACATCGATCCATATCTCAAAGAAATCTTTGACCTGCGGAGACCCTGGGTGGGAATTTAAAGATATTCTCCCTTCTAATTGAACTCACTGTTGCAGACATATTTTCAGCCATTGTGAGATTACAGGATATGTTGTGTATATGTGTGTCCTCTTCCTCAATATATTTAAATTTCTTCAACATGACTGTACTAAACCTTTTATGATGATTCTGTTGGTTTTGTAGAAAATGGCCAGCATTTTGGAGAAGCTCCGGTCCAATATGGCTTGCCTCCCCAGTGAGCTGTCATCTGAGGCCAGAGACAGGGAGAGGTTCAAGGACCAGCTGCAGACTGCAATGGCCAAGGAGCCGAATAACTACAGCGGACTGGACAGCATCCTGAGCTCTGAGCTGGAGCGCAGATCTGCAGTGGTGCACAGCAGGAAGATGAAACTACAGGTAGAGTTTAGCTGCCATAAAGGTTCGAGTACAGATTGCAATGATATTTTTCTCTTGTCTTTCTAATGTTATATCTTTCACCTGACTCCTGCAGAGCATCATCAGTGACCACGATGGTCAGTGTCAAGAGCTGAAGTCACTGGAGGCTCAGGCTGATTCTCAACTCAGAGAGGAGAAAAGCAAGAGTTCGACTCTGCTGCAGGCGTCACAGGGAGCTCCTCTGAAAACAGAGCTCTCCCAGCAGAAGGACAACCAGCAACTTGTTCTTCAGCTCCAGCAAACTGAAGAAAAAGTCAAAGTATGTCTGCCATATCTTTCTGTTTGTTTGTTTTGTCTTTTTTTATTTACATTTTTTCTCCTTATCATATACATTGTAGTATATTTTGACTTATTCCCACATACACTGTCCTGAAACCTGTCTATCTGCAGATGTTGACAAGACATTTTTCTGTCTTTCAGGCTCTGTCTGTACAAAACAATGAGCTGCGTGATGCTCAGATCAAAGCCAACAACAGAGTGTCCAACCACAAACAGGCTACCCAGCTCCTGCAGACGGAGCTGCAGGACAGCCGTGCACAGGTGGAAGAGAAAGAGAACACAATCCAAACTCTCACGAAAAAACTGCGAGAGTCTGAGGTTCGTCTAAAGATCTAATTTTCCGGCCGATTGTAAGACGATTCTGAGGCTCGTGACATACTTATTATAATCTGAGGTTATTTATTGTGGTTTTGTAGTCTACATTTTGCTTTGACTTGTGCTCAGTGGCCTTTTTTGTCTCTGGTTCAGAAAAATGCCCCACCCACTGCCGTTGAGATGGAAAACCTACAGAAAAAAATGTTCAAAATGGAGGTGGAGCTGACTTCAGCTTCTGATAAACACCAACAAGAGTAAGAATCCTTTAGATGCATTTTTTTTGTTTCTTCTTCTTCTGTTTTTGTCTTTTTTATTAACCGTGCCGAAAGGGTTGTTGTAAAGTCAGGGATTCTTTGGTTACCTTCTCTTGAGCTGTTTCATTATGTGTCTGCAGATGGTTAAAGAAACTTTTCTGTCATGTTAGGATTTTTAGGAAGAGTTGATAAGGTCAACTTTTCAATCAACAACTACTAACGGGGTTATTCTGTTTCATGTCTGACTGTTCTGATCTTCTCAGGATCCAGAGGATGACCACACTACTGAATGAAAAGGAACATTCAATGAGGAAGCTGAAGGAGGCCTTGAGGAAATCACAGCAGCAAGGAGAGGAGTCATGTAAGTCACCAGTCTTTGTGTATGTGTTGTTTTTATTTAATTTACCATGACACGTGTACGCTACACAAAAAAGGAAAACGTTTGCCAGCATTTTTATTGAAGCTGATGAGGTTGTGTCTTTCTGATTGTTCAAAATTAAAGCATGGAAGTGTATTCGTTACCTACTTAAAGGAGAAATAACAGTGCGGTCATGTTGAATTCAGTCCTGCAGGGTGAAGACCTTCATGCCCGACTGACCGACCCCAGAGGTGGGGTGATCAAGAGCAGCGTTATGCTGGAGAAAACCAAACTTGAGGAGGAAATCAAACAGCTTCGTCTGAAAATAACCGGGTTGGAAAGGTAGCCAGTTTGAAGATTGATTTTCATGTGATTTATTATATCTTCTCGTCTTGCTCTGACATCTGTTCTCCTGTTCCATCAGCTTGGTGTCCAGTCAGCAGGCAGAGATCAGCAAGTGGAAGAGCAGAGCCATCAAGTTAAAGGGGAAGACCAAGAATGAGAACCCTTCACCACCCTGCACTCCCACCAAGAGAGGCCTCCCCATGACCTCAGACTCCTCCAACTTCCTCAACTCACCCAAGAAGTTCCTGGTTACTCCCAGGAAGGTCCTGGACTCTCCCAGGAAGGTTTTGGAGTCCCCCAGGAAGCTGCTGGACTCTCCAAAGGCCAGTCTGCTCGACTCGCCCAAAAGCAGATTCTTTGATGTGGGTGGAAGCTCAGAGCTGCTGTCCAGAACCTGTCCCAAGCAGTTCTTTGATAACTCAAGCCTTGGAACCATTCCAGGTAAGCTGCTTGTAAAGTTCACCTCGCTGTTCTGCTGCTCGTCTGGTCGTCTTAACGTCATAAAGACCTGAGCTGTTTGTTTTGCCAGAGGTTTCCGATGTTCCTGACACATCAGATGCAGAGATGGGTAACTGCTGTAATATCACTGTGTGTTTGGGTCACTGAGGGGTCACTAACAGAAGCATGAGGTGTTGGGACTTCACAGGTCTTCACTGAGCCTTGAAACTTGAATCAGGACTGATGGATGAATTAATTTTTTCTTTAACCTAACAGGCAGAAAGAAAACTGCCAACAGGGAAGCTTATTTACCTTGTTGTAAATTTAGGCAAAAAAATACACCTAGTGACCAGAGGAGGTGCCGAGTCATACTTGCAAGATAAATGAGATATTTTGAGATCCTACACACAAGTACAACTGTTTAGCTAAAACAGGGTTTCCAAATGTCCTTAATACACCCAAGTTTAAAGTATGTAAGAGAAGAGTGGTACTTTATCATGTGATGGCATGAAATGGAATGATTTGATAACTTATTTAGCACAATTGTTTATTAACTGAATGTAAAAATCACACAAAATGCCAATTTCTACGTAATGTTGCTTTAACAAGAAAAATAATCATGGCAATCTAATTTGACTCACATGTGCCACAGGGTTACTTACAGTTGGAGACCAGTAAGATTTATTCTGTTATGTGAACATACAGTTTTATCTTATAATGGTCTCTTGTTGCAGATGCAGCTGTGGGTGCAGACCGGAAGGAGGAGTGGTGGCCTCAGTCTCCAAAGCAAGAGGACATGTGTAAAACCCAGTGAGACGTCCCACATGTGCAATATTTTTATGTCTTAATGTGTTTTATCTTTTCAATGTTCTACGTTTAGTGTGTGACTAATAAAGTTTGTCTTGATCAGAGAGATCACTTATATAATTCAGTCCAGTGACTCTGTTTCCATGAGGTGATACATACAGCAATAATTAAACTAGAATTATTGCTGTATGCCTCCATGCACCAGTTACATTGCTGTTCCTGAGCTATGGAGCGTTTAAATAATGACCAGAAAATGTTTTGCAGTGAAGTTGGTCTTTAGGATATAAAATGTCATGACTTCATAATTTTGTCCTATTGGACTTTTGAAGAATGGGATATACAACATAAGGCCAGCAAATGATACCCGTTTTTGTCAGTTCTTTCACCACTGATTACACACAAGAATAAATAAGCCAGGAAATGCTGTCATTTATTTTATTTAAATCAAGACATTTGTGCAACCTCACAACATAAAATCATGTCGGACTGCAACAGGAACACAGATCCTGTTAAAATACTATAGAATTTGATACTACTGCCAATAGTTTCTCAGCCTCAATTTCTAGGCTGCATTCTTACTTTTGCCTCTTCAATCATCACAGCAGTATTAAGGAGCGTTATCAGAGCATTAATAAGCAACTGGTCCAAACATAAAACAAGGCTCTTTCACATACAGTTGTTCACATGAAATATGAAATTAAAAATACAGTACAAAACAGTCCTATTCATAGGGCCACTTAGACTGACTGAAAACATAAAACTGATTAACTGTAACCATTATTTTTGACCACTTGAGGGAAAACTCATGAAACTCTGATAGACAAAAATAAAACTGGACAACAGACTATAAAAGATCTAAAATGAACTACAGCATTACTGTAATTATGTTGCCTTAAACAAAGATGTAAGGATGTGTTCTGAATGTTTACACGTTTCTTTTTTTAATCATTAACATGGTTTATGTTTGGACTGAACATGTTTGTGTGCTTTATCTTATAAGATACATGGCTACAAACAAAAAAAAAAGTCACATAGTGACAACTTCTTCCTCTGGCTATGCTGCTATTCCCAACAGCAGCGACTTTAAGTTCATCATTATATCTGTATAAGAAGGTGTCATCTTAATGCCACACATTTTTATATAAAAATAAAGTGAATATATTCTTTGAATATGTCAGATCTTACTGCAGCATCAGCATAAACGGCCCTTTCCTCAAAATGTAAAGGAAAAGAGTTTTTAAAAAATCCCAGACTGGAGGAAAACTTCTCTGTTGATCTCTTACCCCACAAATACCAACATTTGGTAAACCCTCATCAGTTTCACCCCAGGGGAAAAAAAAACTAATGAATGGTATCAGAAAACTGATATAAAATCACTGACTGGCACTGACTTGCAGTCGCACAGCTCATGTTTCTCAGGACGACTCCTCTCTCTTCCACACTATCACCATATTCTTGTCACTAAGGGCCACCAGGAACTGGAGCTCAGGGTCCATTGCTACACTGTTGATGGACGGGCCGTCCAACTGGCCATGGCCCTTCCTCACAGGAGTCGGCCACTCCAACACCTACCAAAACAAAGAACACCTCAATGAATGAGTAACGGTGTGCTGCAGATCTTCCATCCTCATTCTCTCTGCTTAATGACAGAATCAGTAGAAGTTAGAACTTCAGAATAAGCAGAAGAGCTCTATACATGAAATATATTATAATTTAGGCTTTTTTTAACATAGTCGGACTGGACTGAACAAACACAAGCTGGCAGACAATTGTAAACAGTTAAGTCTTTATAAGTTTAGATTATTTAAACCACTTTATTAAAAGGCTGGAAGTGGGCACACCCAAATTGCCAGTTATCATCTCTTATTGTACTGGAAGACGGTACACTTACAACAATAGGAAATACAGTATTTGAAGCAGAATGGCAATCTGTAAACTGACAGATGTTTGTTCTTCCACTGTGATGTTTTTTTTAGTAATACCACTGTGTTCTCAGATCACAGCAATTAATTTGGTGAGTGTAATGTCATGATTAATTCAAAAAAGAATGCAGACACAGAAAATAATTAAAGTATTGCCCGACAATAATTTATGAAAGCAGAGTTGTGAGGTAGCAGGACATTTGGGAGAGACTGTTACCTCGGTGGGCTGTACGGGTTTTCCACTCTGGAAGCTGTTCTTCTGCAGGTTGGCGACATGATATGTCCACAGCCTGCCTTTATCATCACCGCACACGATGTAGGCTTGGCCTGAAAAGAGGAATTTCAGCCAGAATTATTCTCGGTTATTCAAACACAAAGCTCAGGATTTACAGTCTACTGGAGTCCAGCCTGGAACTGAAACGTTGGCTTCACGCTTGACTGAGGTCAAACATGAAAACAAAACTGATGCAACTAAAAGAGCACTGTGAGAAAACTGTACAACAATCTGAATTGTTGAAAACAAAATGCAGCGTTATGACATTGCACTCTCCAGGTTTTCATTAGATGACTTGTTCTTACCAGGACAGGTGTTGAGAGCCAGGTAAGGAATTTCAGTGTTAGTCCACTGCAGCTCAGCCAGAACCACAGCACACACTGCCCTGCTCTTCTTGTCAGGCCTCTGAGCTTTGGTCCGGCTCCAACTCCACAAATAAATGCAACCATGCATGTAGTTCTTGGAGGCTGAGGGAGATAAAGAACCATAGGTGAAAAAAAGAAGGAAAAAAGAAGAATTAAGGACCATATCTGTACAAAGATTCATGGCAATCCATACAATAATTCTTCTTATCTTGGATATTGGAGCAAAGTTGTAGTACTGAATGAAGGGGTGCAGTTTTTTAAGCATGTAGACTACAGTGGTTATGTGTTTTATATAACTGTTAGGGCTTCACTTACCCACGATGTCATCTGTAAGAAAACTCAGGCCATCGATGGTGTGGTAGTCATGGTCTTTGTCTTCCTTCTTATATATGGGGAAAGATATCTCCATGTCCTTGGACCTACTGACAAATGAAAACACTGTTAATGGATCAACTCTCTCGAAAAAGGTCTGGATCAGGCAAAAGGCTCTTCAAACCAGACTGACACTCATGGATACAAGAACACAATTATATACACACACACAATGTGAATGACTCTACCTCTTTGTGGTGCTGTTGGTGCCGAGTTGTGTGTTGTAGCAGTGCAGTCCGTCTTCACAGGCCGTCAGCAGGTGGGAGCTAGGGGAAGTCGGGGGGAGGCAGATGTGCAGAGGGGTGGCACTGATCTCCAACACCAGCAGCTGACTGGAGGCACAAACATGGCAGGAATACTGTTATCGTCACGGCCTGAACTACTCGAAAACCTGCTGCACCTGTCACATCATCACTAGTGAGGAAAAATGTACAGCTTGATGTTCTGTCTTTTTTAGGCCTTCGTTAGTGCTAAAGTGGTGTTCAGGCTCAGGAAATGTATTTCAAAGTATGATTTGTAGTGGGGTATGAAAGCAGAAATACTCACACAACTTTGTAGTTGTACTGGACGTCCACTCCGCCGATGTCCCACATCACTATCTTGTTATCATATGATCCCGCTGCAGGAGAAAACATGAACTGGTCAGACCACATTCTGAAGTTAACAGGATTTAAAAAAATATTAATTTAAGTGAGATCAAATGAGCACAGTACTTTCTGTATCGGAAAGTGCAAGCTGGGATACCATGTCATTGAATAGATTGATTACTTCCTTTTCGTTTACCGTCACGTTATGACAACCAAATAATTTCCGTGAAAATATTGAAATAATTTTGTTTTGAATGTGTGACCATGTAGATGAAAAGTATTACTGATAGAAATGAACACATAACTATGAAAGACTCAAGTTGCAATCAGCAGAATTATCCTTTAAACTGTCTGCCGTCAAAGGATCAGAACTCAAAATGTTGGCTGTTTATCTGAAGAAGTTCCAAACTCACTGAAGAGGAAGTTCCCCTGGTGGTGGTTGAAGCGGAGGACAGAGAGCGACTTGCGGCTCGCTCTGAACTCCCCGTAGGCCACGTTGTTTCTGGGGTGGATCAGTTTGACCAGTCCCCTTTTCCCACCAGCAGCCAGAATACTGCAGTGCTGAGCCGAAGCTTTACCTCTGGACATCAACACTGTGGACCAGGCCAACGAGAAGAACTCCTGCCGTGAAGTATAACAAACAGGCAGTATTAAATACCCACAAATTTATATCATGATAGGAAATATTCAATTAAATCTGCTAAGTATTAGGCTGCACCATCAGAGATTAATCACGCCTGCCACAAAATATTCTGTTAATTACAAAGATGAATCTCAAAATCAATATCGATATCACTTGTGCTAATGTTTTTTCTGTACATGCAAATCCAGAAGCCTACCCTTCAGCAGACTTAGAGAAGAGAATTAATGAAGCAAACCTCTCCAGGAACTTTGTACTTCTTCATCACCATCCCCGTTTCACAGTCGATCACACACAGAGAGTCTCCACCACAGGTAGCAACCAAGCGGCTTCCTCTGCCTCCACCTGATCACACGGGAGAACACACTCTATTAGCAAATGTAAAGCCTTTAATTTTGATCATTTACAAGCCTTTGGGGGTGTAGTCTCTAAATCTTGTGTAGTACCGGTGGAATCTGGCAGCGGCTGGAAGGCGCAGGCCCACAGCTGGGTGGAGAAATCCTCCGGGCTGTCCTGTTTACTGTGGCACTGGAGGACGTGAAGAGGCTTCAGATGCACGGGCTGCAGGAGGATGGACACATGGACAAAGAAGAAAAAGAAATGGGGAGATGTCAGAGTGGTGGAGAAGATTGGATTTTAATGACTGGTCTACTGACATCAAACATAGCCACAAACACTGCTAGCATGCTAAGCATTAGCAACTAGAATCTTTCCATGTTTGCCATCTTAGTTTAGCGCGTTAGCATACTAAAATGTCCTAATTAGAAGTAAACACTAACACACCTGAGGCTTAGACAATGGCATTAGTTTTACAGGTATTTTGTATTGAACCTGTTTCAGACACATTTAAATTTTAGCCTGATGATAGAGAATTTAAGGGAAATCATCCTAATGAGGACGTGAATGTGTATCAAATTTTACTCAAAACCACAAATGTCAACCTAATGGTGACACTAGAGGAAAGTCAGCAGATCACCAAAGTCATGCGATTTATAGAGGATATGGCTCTGTATTTCTGTAGTACAGTAGTTGTTGACATTCAGTCTGGACGGAAATGGTGCACTGACCAACTGATATTGCAATCCACGGAGCCGCAATCCCAGTATGACTTAATAGACATGTTTTTTCCAAAGTGCCAATTTTGGATTCTTTAATAAAAGTATTGGGATTTATCCTCATGAGAATCTGGCCAATAATTGTTGAGTTATCTTGGTTTGCTCTGAGCCAAAGCAAACAGATCGAGGACCAGATTAAACACCGAACAGACGATATGTTACCAGTTCCAGATCCCTCACAGCCTTTCTGCAAACAATTATTTAGTTCTTGGAGCTCCACAAACAGAGGAAAGAAGGGGGTCTTACAATCTTCAGTTGCATCACAAACAGCTGTTTTCACATTACCTGTGTCCTCTCACAGCTCTTTAGTGTGGCCAGCATGTCAACATCTCTCTTCAGCTCCTTCTTGCCGACACTTTCTCTTTGTGTAATCTGAGCTCCATCTTCCTGCATGTGTCTCACTTTAGAGCCTCTCTTGGGTGTCTCTGCCTTCGTCTGTCCTCTTGTGGGGGTGGATGGTGGCTGAACTGTCTTGCGGGGGCTCAACCTCACAGGTTCAGCCTGTGTTAGCGTCTGAGGTCTGAGTCGGAGACTAGTTTTGCGGGGACTGTCTTGAACTGGGGAGGCTGGTAGATCTGGGCGTAATTTCTTGCGAGGTGTCAGGCTAATGTTGGAGTCGATTGCTGATGCAAATTGTTTCCTCTTTGTAGGCGTCGAAATATCCTGAAAAAAAGCAAAAACAAAGTATGAGCTTGAAACCAGCTCCAGGACAAATCATTTATACATCATCCTGAATTTCTTTTGCTATCCTTTAGATTCTTACACAGTTCTCTTTCGTTTCATTAACCTCCTTGCTCTCCGGTTCTTCCTGTGGTTCTGTCAGAGAGCGCAAATACTCCTTGGCTAAAATCTCCACCTGAGAACCGAAAGAGACGGTTACTAAAAATGACAAAAAAACACACACACAAAACAGAGTGTCTCAAACATCATGAACTTACCCTCCATTTAGTGAAGTCACTGACTGAATTAGGCCCAAATTTAACCTGAATACGGGCAGTGTCGACAAAGCTTGTCTCCAAGGCGGACATTTTCTCTGTGGTGATGGGATCGGGGAGAGAAAAGCTCTTCTCCCAAACTGCAGTTATCTTAATTGAAAAAAGACAGTGTTAACAGAAACACATTAGTTTAAACTGGATTACTGACACGCTTCATATCATGACATAAGGTGAAATAGGCGATCGGTTTCCTACCCTGGTCATCAGGTTCTCTGTGTAGACGAAGCGTAAGTGGTTGGCAGTCGTACTGATGTCTTTACCGTTGTACATCCTCAGTTTGGGCAACAACACCATCAGCTTATAATTATCACTCACCTGACAAGGAAAAGATACAATGCAATAAAGTCTAGGACTCACGAGGTGTCATTTTATTTTGAAAGGACTCCTGAAAAATACATGCTAAAAAGGTTACGCCATGTTACATCTCCATCAAATTTCCGGGCATGCTATACTTTTTGGGAATATTCAAAGCCTCCACATTTCTGGCTTCTATCAGTCTTTCGAATTTAGGTAAATTACATATATAAATAGGTTTAGATTTCATTATTTCACATTAAATCAGATGTGATTGTGCTGTAAACAACTAAATTCTGTTTTGTGATAGCATTCTACAGAAGGATGTCAGATCATAGCAAAACAAAATGTTTCAAAATGTGTCACTTCTCTATAAGTAGATATATGAACGTAATGCAGTTACAGGTGAATAATGATATTTATACGTGGCTTTGTCCACTTTTCACAAATGATAAATGCTTTCTATGACTGCACTCCCTTAAAACTAGGAACTATAAACTCATGATTTGTACTTACAGTGATATAAAGGTTGTCCTCCAGCTTGAGCTCTTCCAGACCGCTCAGAGACTCCAGAGTGGTGACATCTTCCATCTGATTGTCGCTGAGGTCCAGGTAGAGAAGCGCAGGTAGCTCTAGTTTTTTTGGCAACTCCTGCAGTCTGTTTCCAGACAGATCCCACCGCTCCAGGGACTGGAGACGGGACAGCAGCTTGACTGGCAGGTCCTGGTGCTTCAGGCCCAGTTTGGATAGACTGAAGAGCAGAGAGATGTACATCATTGTTAAAACAAAGCAAACTAAATGTGTGGATATTTAATGATCACCAACAACAATGTATCAATATTTCTATGTATATAGGATTGTCGTCACTCTTTAAAGGATTAATATTATTTAAAAATCACTGGATTTTGATTTAGAGAAACAACAATGGTATATATTGAATAAATTATTCTCACGTCAGTGTCTTGATTTGCTCCAGTTTGTTGGTTTTTGGAGATCCTTTCTCCAGTAAAAGCTTCTCTGTTATTTTCTCCATCGTTAATCTGTAGAAAGGAATAAAATGCAACTTATAACATTACCATCTGTATCGCAAGGATGGAGATATAAAGGAGTTCACAGTTTCAGTGCTGTCTCTGTTGAAAGATTCAAGTCTGTTACACCTCTAATCACACCCACCAAATAAGATGGGTACTTCCAGAGGTGGGCTCTGATGCCCCTTTTGTGTACTGGCCACACCCTAAATTCTCAACTACATCTCTGCAGCCAGGTGCGAACTGGAACTCAGCAAAAAGGGAATTGTTTTAATTGTTTCTTTAATCCTAGCAGTAACAAAGGGCACCATAGGAGGCATTTGACCCCAAAAGTGGCTCTCTGGAGCAAAGTTTTGATGAGTAGGTCCTGTTTTATTTGCTGCATCTCAAGACCTACCAGTACACACCTGAGAAACATGTCTAAGAACATAAGCAAAAGAGTGGGGCAATACAAATTCTTATCAGCAAACCATTTTAGTTGGTGGCCCAAAAGGCACCAGGGAAGAAGATTGTTAGCTTGCAAACATGGGTGTAAATAATGCAGATCTTCTTTGCAACCATAGTATAAAGATAGAATTTTTTATACTCTTATTGTTAAAGCTCAGAAACAATAATGCTGGTGGTTCCCTACCTTTTTTATTTTCAAAATCTGCTTATTCTAATTCATTGATACTATACTATTCAATTGATGACCGGGTGATCCTGGAATAGTCGGTGATTAGGTTACTTGTTTCAGTGGTTTCGGTCAAATTTGCATTTGTGGCCTTTGACTGCTTTGCTCGTTTGCTAACCTGCTGCAGAATACTCCATCACAGCATGTGGTATTAAGGTATTCTATTCAGGCTGTGGCTCTGGTGGAAAATGCTTATTATGGGAGGTAGTTTTGAGGGACAATATAGAAATACTCTGATCATTCTCGCAACACATTGTATTCCTATGTGTTTACAATCTAACTAACCACAAACATGAGGATATAAGCATAATTTCTACTTTTTTACTCTACTTCTTTTTCAAAAGCCTATGGGCATCTGCTGAGGTATTCCATGGGTTACAAATATTTAGGAATTACAGTATTTGCACAAGTAAACCATAGTTTTTCTTGGTTTTAAAAGTTATTTCTTCTTCGCAAAATCTCCTAGATCTGACAACATATCCTGGTTACCTTTCTTGTTGCTTTGTGCTTGTTCTGGATGTCTTTTAAATTGTACAAACTGAAAACAAATACATTCTAGAGAAGGACGATAAAGAATAAATCAGTATCAGACTCAACAGGATGAGCTTGTGTTCCTTTGTACTGGTATGTGAGGTTCATTATAGGAGATCATCTGCTTCGTTGTTGATGTACCCCACTTCATTGTTTACCTTGAAAATATTTCAATTCATCCTTACTTTTATATGTTACTGAATCTATTTATGATTACGAGGTTACCTGCAGTTAAACAAACGTTCACTGTGTGTAAATCAGAAAGTTAGCACAAAGAATGGGGTTATTTACCATTAGAAAATGGGCAGGGACACATAACAACACACAAACCCACAAGTTTTCGCCAGTTAAAGAAGGTTGTACACCGAGAACATTGGCTTTTTAAATATGCTGCATTAACCTCTAATGTTTTAGGTTACTTCGCGACACATTTATCTAAAAAATCTTGCTCAACAGATGTTTAACTTCTTAGCAACAGAGGTTAGCTAGCTAACCACGCTGGAACCACTATAGCGTTATTTCTCTGCTACGAAGTGACATAATAAACAATTAACACATTATTCTTGAGTTTTACTGCACATTACAGTCGTTTAACTTCTAACGCAAAGCATTACAATCATGAATTTGTAAATAATTGTGGTTACTTACCGACACTTGAACAACTTCAGTGAACTCACGACTGTAGAAACCGAGCTTTCCCGGGGAAACTCTACGTATATCCGGTGGGCGTGGTTTAGGGTCAAGGATTATGTTACCCCGAGTACTGCCTGCCAGGCAAAATGTAAACGTTATGTCCTTTCAGACCGTACAGCGGGGAATTACACATGATGAATGCCAAAAATGTATTTTCTGATTTTCAGCATACAAATACAAATATACAGTCTGAAGACTCATGCAGATTAAGATGAATTACATTGACAAATTGTAGGTATTCAAAAGTTACTTTTAAGGTGCACTATGTCGTTTGGGGGAAAAAGCGACTTCATTCACTGACTGTTTTTTTTTTTTTTTTTTTTGCTTTTATGCCTAAACAAACTCTCGTTTTTATGAGTGCATGAACTGGCCACACTGACCTTGATAGGAAAACACAATCTAATTTTAGTTTGTTTCTATTTGGCGAAACCTGCCAACTTTCTAGTTTCAGTATTTTGGGTACCTCATTTTTTTCTCTCTTAGAACATCTTGTTTATTAATTCATGGGGGAAAATGTTATCGTTTGAATATTGTACATGTTAAAATTCTGAGTTTTCATGCCCTCTCCAAAACTACATTGTGCCATTTTATAGTTTTCAGATTGCAAGGAAAATCATATTGTGACAATAATCATGTCTAAGATCTCTACTAAAAATCTAGTCTATATTTTGTAAGGCTTTTGGGGTATTTGTTGTTACTTCATTCTTATGTAATTTATAGATGACTGCTGCTTGGATTATTTCATATGTTTAAACAGATGAAATGAAATGCCTGTGGGCTATGCAGGGGCTGAATATTACATTAAAAACATACTGTTTTGGCCACCTTTAAAGGTAAAACTTTAAAGTTCCCATCCACACATGCCACACATGCCTGTAATGCCTACATAAAACTATCTACTGTGTTTCTGACTAGTAAATCCTTCAAATGGCAGGCATTCTTTTCCCTGGTTAAAAAAATCCTCAATACACGCATATGTAAATACTTTTTGTTTTTATATGTACCGTAAAGTCTGTGTATGTGCACTGGAGGATTCACATTTCCTCATAACACTTGTGTATATAAATGTGGATATAGCCCTCTAGTTTTAAACTCCACACAGTGAGGCTTAGACATTCAATCTAAATATTATTCATAAAGTGTGTGGTGGATACATAAGCGACAAGTGAATAGGACCAAACGATTCAGTGGGTGGCGCTGTGTATCTGTTCCAACAGTTTCGTCACCTACAATACACGAAGAAGAAGAAGATGCAGGATGATGGCTCCTGACAGCAGTGACGGTGTGACTTCATGTGCTTGTAAAGGCATTCGGCGGTGTCTCGTTTGTGAAAAGCTAAAGGGAGACGGACCCTTGGAGGCAGACGAACCAAAGGTAAACATGTCTGACTAATATTTACATTTAATTTTGTTCAGTCAGCCAGAAACGGACGTAACTGCTGTTGCTGGCGCCGGTCGCACATAGCTACGGATGCCCTCACAGGACACTCAAACATAACACCAACTAGTTTTAACTGAACTAAAGTGTGTTATGTCGTCGACTTCTCGCCAGTGTATTGACAGTATTACGACATAATAACATGTTAATTACCCTTTTCCTTTCATTCTTAAAGAAAGAAATTGCAGCCTGTAGTTTATTTACTGTTGTGTGTACAGAGGTACCACACAACCTACAGTTCGCTTTATGAATCAGTGTCCATATAAATATGATCTTTGTTTGTGTTTGTCTCTTCTGTACACTGATCTCTGCTTGACTGTTGCACTTCCTGAGCTGGAGGTGACTAGTGTAATGCACCTTTTAGGGAGACGTGAATGTCTTACTGTCAAATTAAAACGCCTGGATAGCTGTGTCTCACTAAGGTATAATCGACCCAACCTTTTTGTGTTGTTTTTGCATGTGAAGATTGTGCATTACTTCCTCTACGACCCTGAGAAGAGGCTCGCCATTGGTAAAGATGCCACAGCTGCATCCTTCCCCTTTCCTGGGGTCTTCCTGTGGGAGAACTTCATATCAGAGGAGGAGGAGGAAGAGCTGATAAACACGATGGACGAGGATGTGTGGACAGAGTCCCAGTCTGGTCGAAGGAAACAGGTAATGTGAATCACATGTTGTTTTGTTTGCTTTAGTTGAATTTGTATTTGGTTTTCCAGGGTCATACTTTCTCATTACAAGAGAACATTTCAAGAAAGTAAGGGCGTAGGTTGTTGGTTTGACACAGTGTTCCTCTTATACCAGTTAAACCTACAAAATAACTGATTTCCAGCTTAAGCCCATGGTCATTGTCATTTTGTTAAACAGTGCCTTCCAATGTCAAGATCTGCCTCCTTACTCCAGAAATTACGGTGCATTTTTGGCATGTCTTCATCCTGCTTTTTCTGTAACTGACATGCCTGACATCGTAATTGCTGTTTTAAACTTGCTTCTTGATTTAAGGTTGCCAACTTTTCAGAGACTACTGGTCAGGCCTTTTTGCTAATTCTGGCATATTTACCGTAATGCCCATAGTGTGCATGAGCCCTGAGAAATAAAATAAAATGTATATTTAAAACAATACTTTCAGAAAATATAGCATATGTGATGTCACTCACTGGTCTCTGCAGAGGCTTTGATTAAATCTAATTGTTTCATGGGGCTTTCAGTCACATTTGCTCTAATAGACAGAAAGTTTGCCGGAATGCCAGGCATGAATTCAAACTGTACATGTATGCGTGTATGCCCGACAAGGTGTCTGAAGGTTCTTCTGCTGTGCTGTTGACAGAGATCTGGAACATAGGTGTTGACATGCAGTTACACCTTTTTGCATGTCTGACTATAAATGTATAATATATTAGCAGTTTTGTACGAACCATTTTATCATTATTTGCGTGTGATAATAATTCAAGGTTATTTGATTTGCCCAGAGACTCTCCCTGCACACCCATGTATGTGTTTGCAGATATTATGGCTGACTAGACAAATATGGAGAGTAACATAAAGATGTTATTTGTCAAGGGTGTCATCAATATTTGACACACCCACACAGCCCAAACAAAGTATACGATTAACTGTTTGAATAAACAGTTTGTGGAAATTAAACAATCAACACTTCTCTGTAAATTTCCCATTAATGTGACATTATTGTCGTCGTTGTTATTATCATTATATTCTGATTAAGTAAACACATGTCTTTATTCATATTTTTTGCAGGACTTTGGCCCGGAAGTAAACTTCAAGAAAAGGAAAGTGCGTTTTGGTGGCTTCAGCGGGCTCCCTCCTTTGAGCCAAAAACTAGTGCACCGAATGCAACAAGAGCCAAGTCTAGCAGGCTTTCAACCCGTGGAGCAGTGCAATCTGGATTACCATCCTCAGCGAGGCTCTGCCATCGATCCACACCTGGATGACTCCTGGCTGTGGGGGGAGCGTCTGGTCACCATCAACATGTTATCGGACACCACACTCACTATGTCTCTTGAACAGGGTCTGCCAGAGCTGGGACTAGCAGAGGAAGTCCACGTAGCTGTGCGTCTGCCTCGCAGGTCTTTAGCCGTGTTATACGGTGAGGCACGTCATAGGTGGAAACATGCCATTCATAGGGAGGATGTTCAAGCCCGCAGAGTGTGCAGCACCTACAGAGAGCTGGCTGCAGAGTTCCTACCTGGAGGGCAGCAGATGGAGCTGGGAGCTCAGCTGTTGAACATTGCCCTGAGCTTCCAAGGAACTCCAATATAGACTAAACCAATGATGCAGAGGAAGGCTAGAGAGAACTGACACCTTTGACACGTCTTGAGGTTTCCATTTGTGCCATGCTGTGTCTTATATGTGGACTAAAAAAGACGTGGAAACTACAATGGATGTCGCATTTGGGTTTTGTGGCTGTTTCACTCAGTTGGTCCCAGTTCGGTCAGTAAAAAACCGGTCCAAGGTATTTTAAAGGACTACAAGCTTTGTTGGTTGTTCTTCAGGAGCCCTGAACCCTGAGACTGGTAGCACTAATTAGCTTTGCACCATGAATAGTTGAATGTACCATAGAGGAGAAATTAGATATAAAAAACTGAACTCCTGTTTGGAAGATGAGCCAAAAAAAAAAAGTATTTTTAAGGTGTTGTTCACCCACGATCCATTAAATCAGCTTTATTGCTCCTTCACAGTTCAGTTTAACTACTTCAGGTCTTTGGATCTCTAGAAGAGGGGTGACACATTCTTCCAAAACGTATTCCGTCATTTGGTGATTTGATGATGGAGAGGACGGTCTAACATTTCTCTCGAAAATCTCCCATAGGTGTTCAATTAGGTTGAGAGAAGATGGCTGTTATGGCCATAACGTGTGATTCGTATCTTTTTTATTCTCATCATTCAGCGAGCCTTAAAGCAGTTATGCCATCAGAATTATTTGAAAGATGGGATGATTTCTTGAAACTTGTGTTCACTGTGACTTGTGCTTTGCTGTCCCCCATTATGTCATTTCTGCTTTAATGACACGTTTTAATTAATTCCGAGCAAGATTCTGCATCCTTTATCAATAGCTGATGTGATGACGATTCTAGATGACTTGATTAATTAAAAGTTAAACACAACATTCTATCAAGTACAGCTGTATGAATGTATTTATTACACGATGTGTCTTTTGATAGTTTCAGACGTACTGTCCATCAGATATACAGTTGTTATTGCTATGAATAACATGAATGTGCAGTTGATACCACAGAATTAAAAAATATATATTATTGGTTACATTAAAATGATGCCATGACATATATTGGTTACCGTTCATGTAAAGGTACTATAATGCATAAAAGGAATTTACAACAAAAACTGTAATTGCCACAAAAGTGAATCAGAAAATGTGTCACCTGAAACAATCCTGCATATCAGTTGTCATTGAGTATATTAAACTAGTTTTATTTAATCATGGATAGTTGCTGGTCAGGGGTCTGAAGATGTATTTGTCCAATTCCTCAGGTCTTTTTTGTTTTACAGATATGGGGAAAGAAACTCGGCAGTGTCTAAAGTTAATAAAAAAGAAAAACCTTGTCCTCCATGCAAACTTTGCCTCGACTTGTTTTTTTGGTTTTTATATTGTAGGATGTTTATTTACTTCCCCTGCAGTTTTGTCTTCCACCAGCGTATCCATGCTTGGCGGTACTTTCAGTGTGGCTGTTTAGCTGTAATGTGATCACACAGGAGCACTGCTGGCTGCAGCTGATCTGAGGTGGAGCTGCTCTGCTGCTGCAGTACTGAGAGGCATCAGCGCAAAAGAAGCGGCTGTTGATGTGAAGGTCGTCAGCTAACATGTTGTCATACACCTTTAAATGACCATGCTAGTGTTTTGTTTTATGATTATCTCATTTACTACCAATAATGTATATACTTTGCAACTGTCTGCTTTGCAGGTCAGGTTATTGTGTTTTAGATCTCTGAGTGTGTTTTCCAACCTCCACAGCTGCCATTGCTCTTCATTGACCACACTGGTCATAGACAACTATTTTATTACCCGCAGGTAATTTGAAGTGCAAAAATAAATATGTGATCAAAGATGAACTAACAGGGATCAGGATTTTTATTTCAAGAATGTAATTCCTTGAAGGGCGGACAAAGAAACACATTTTTTAGATTTTATTTAGACCTCGATGTTGGGGAAAAAAACAAGTAGTCCACATAATAAATAATGAAAGATTTTTGTATTTTAGCACAATTTGGAGAAACGTGTACTTGAGTATTTCCATTTTCTGCTACTTAATACTTTGGCTTCGCTACACTTTGTAGGAAAATGTTGTACTTTTTACTCACTACGTTTCTTTGATAACTTAAGTTACTTTTAAGACAGCATGGTGCATCAGGGCAAGTAGTATTAAAGTAGTACATTTTTATAGTAATTAATTGTATCCACAATTGGATAAAAAACACTGATTCTGATTATAAAGAAATACAGAGTATTGGATCAAATAATCTGCTGATAATCCGTCAACACTTAAGTAACGTTTTTTTCCCACAAAAAGCTTGTGATACTTAGATGCACTAAACTGAACAAACAAACTGTCTTTGGTTTTTGTAACTGAATAGCCTCAACAAATAAACTGACCTCAAAGCACAACACAATTTCACACTGTTTTAACTGTATTTATATTTGGCGGACCCTGCCCCCTTCCTAGCTTCAAACAGTGTTCTGGGGACTTTATTTTCCTCTGAGAACAGCTTTGTATTTTTTCCTCATTGATATTGTAAATGCTACAATTCAGAGTTTGAAATTCTTCAACAAAACTACATAGTGCCCCTTTTGGTGCATTTACTATCAGAAACTTTAAAGGTGCACTTTTTTTGGTAAAACATTTTAATCGGAAGAGAGAAATATTATTTACTCATTTTCTTATACCTAAACAAACTAAATTAAAAAAAGTCTTCACATCTAAATAAACTAATTAAGCAAACTGACCTTAAAAGACAATCAATTCAACAACATTTTATTGTGTTTATGTTTTTCAGCTTGTTAATACAGTTATGGAACAAAATAAATATTTCTGAGTTTGTATTTTTTCCTTATTAATATTGCTAAAATGCAGAGCTTGTATGGTTGACTTCCACTTTTACCAAATTAATATTTCGACACAATATCTTTACTTTAATTCAAGTAACAATTTTGGATACTTAATGAAACTCCAGCACAGACCTACTCGACACTTATTATGCCGCATTTTCAATATTCCCTGACCATGCTTTTATTTTGAAGGTCGCAGCCGGACATCCTTGTTTACTCTAACTGCTGGCTCGTCGTTGGCTGGAGCAGCTTCACAACCTGTTTGTTGATCGCTCTATTTGGCTTATTAACACCCCGAGTTTATAATAAGCCGGGTTTATATCCCGGGGGGACTTAACGTGCCTTTGCTGGGAAGGGATAGCTAGTTCTCTGACAGCAGATATAACAACATAACGAGTATGTCCTGAGCTTTTTATTTGGCGACGGGATGAAACAGAGAGAGGCTTTTCAGATGTAGCTTGTTAGCTAGTTAGCTGCGTCGCGTACAGTGTACACACAGCTTTTTTGTTCTGCTCTTGAACTGGCTCTACATGACAAATTAGCACCAGTGTTAAGCAAAGATAGGGCGCTAAAAACAGCGGCTGTTTTTAGGGGAAAAAACGCGTCGAGAGTGATCCCTGGTTGTCGACCTCAGCCCCGGGGCTAACCCCCGGTCGCCGACCGATTTAATGGCCGGAAATCCGAGGAGGGGCGCCGGTCTCATCGGCTTGATGAAGGACGCCTTTCAGCCCCACCAGCAGCCTCCCCAGCCTCACCAACCTGCAGTGGTCGATAAGAAAATGGTGGAGAAATGCTGGAAACTCATGGATAAGGTATTGACAGTGTGTTTAGGGTCACAAAATCGCTAAAAATCAGGGAACTGAAAACATTTTTTGGGGAGTGGGGGTTATTCCAAAAAGAAAAATATTTGGTGTCACTTCCCTCTTTTTTTGTCCGTATGTGCAAACGAAATGTCTTGACATGACATTCTTACACCGAAACATTTATGTAACCTATACACACAGATTTCGCCACTGTGTGAAACAGGTTTTCTCACATTGAATAGATATTAACGTTAGTCCCACTAAACCCCACAGGATTAGGTTTAATCTCAGAGATCCTAAGAGGAAAAAGTTTTCAAACCTTGTGGCGTTTCTTTCAGCACTGACTTGTGGAGCTGTCTACATAGTCTGTTTGACAAAATTTGGAGTACAGTCCCTGGTGCATTATCTAATTAGGACAACTTGTAGTAAATTGGGTCACAGCGAGGCTAATCTGTTGAACAGTTTGCTGTGGACTTTTTGGAAACACTTCAGCAGCCTGTGGATGTCCTTATTATTTATATTCGTTCAAAATAAATACGTGTGTGTTAGTTTGGTTTTGTGTATGCATAGCTGACTGTCACTCCAGTCTATCTTAAGTGAGCTAGACAGAAGAGAAGAAAAGAAGAGAGGGATGAGGAGACAAGAATTCACAAGAGATCACTTCAGGAGAGCTGTTGTAAGAAGAGAGACTGGCAGAGAAAGAGAGAGAGATGATAGGAGACAACATAGCAGTGTGTGTTTGTGTAGTGTGCTGTGCAAAAAGGTGGCTGTGCTTCCTCATTCACAGCTACAGCATGAGGTGTCTTTATGTCAGAGGTCAGAGGTTTTAAAATGTTCATATCTAGTTCATAGGCTTCCACGTGTCTGGATTATATATGTAGTGATGCACGATAGTGTTGGCAGGTCATCGTTTTCTGCCGATAAAGGCATTTAAGTTGATTGTCAGCATCAATTTGAAATGAACATTTAAGGCCAATAAGATGAAGCTCTATTAAAACCAACTGTTGCCAAAGAAGCTCTCATATATTTTGCTCAGTGAGTGCGTATGTGTGTAAATCGCAGTCACGTGAAGATATGAAAATTTCAGGATTATCCTGTCAAACGTAATAGCAGTTATCCCGATAATCATCAGAATATTCTCAAAACCTCAAGACAACATTCAAATTGCACTAAAACATAGTCAGCTCAATCTAACCTCGGTAAGGAAACACATCTTTTCATTTCATCTCAGACCGGACGAGCGTCCTTATGGGGTGAAAAACAAACAATCAAAGAATCTTCGATAAGTAGTTGGATCGAATGGCCTTCCTGTGCAATTAAAGGATAAATAATTGGTGGTAACCTTAGGTTCTGTAGTATTTATAGACATCTGATTTAACTTTTTTTGTCGCCAAGAAAATGGGCAAGCCATGCCTTGCCATGGTGACAGGCGCAGTCAATTCAATATAAATCACAAAACCAATATAAGTTCATCATGTACATCAGCAAACTAGACAGACTTTTCAAGTCATTCATATCAAGATATTCACGAGTAAAATTATTTATTGTCCAACACTTAGTAAGTAATGATATGTAATGATACATAATGATATGTTACTTTTAGTTCAGGAGACACTCATTTTTAGAAGACTAAAAGTATGTTAATATATTGGGGTCTTTATTAGCAGCCTTTCAGTAAAGGAGTTGGAAAATATTGGTGTATTGGCAACAATCCAATGCCCTCATCCCTAAATGTATTTTATGGATATATATTTAATGTGTTAAAAATTAGGAAAAATAGCTGTTAAAGATGTTTTGGTGATTGGAGTTTTGTCTGCAGTTTGTTGTGTTGCTCAATTATGTCTTTTCTGCATACATTTCCCAAATTGTTGAACATTATTGACAATGAATACTTGATGTTTCCAATCGTTTTCTTATTGTCGTGTTGTAAAGCAACAAACAAGACACAATGATAAGTGTCTGTCACTTTCACAGTTTACTTAACAGCCTTTGGCACAATTCTGGTCAACAACAACCGCCCTCATCCTTCCTATTTTTACTACCAAAACTCTTAAGTAAAAAAAAATCCCCCTCAAAAATAAGTAAGTCAAACCGCCACTCTTTATTTACTTACATCGTAAGTGTGAAAGTTTTTGTTAAGTTGTTAATGTGATGTTTGCAGAATATTGACATATCCATGACTGAAACCTCATTAACTTCATAGTAAATAATTTTTTGTGCAGAAGACCTGTAGATTTTGTCTACAGGATCTCATAATAGCCAGTATGGGCAGCATGATTGATTCCAGCAAGAACAAAACTCTTAAAGCCTTTGGACGTTTGTGTGTCCTATCCAGGTTGTGCGTTTGTGCCAGAATCCCAAGGTGGCATTGAAGAACAGCCCGCCCTACATCCTAGACCTACTGCCGGATACCTACCAGCACCTGCGCACCATTCTGTCCCGATACGAGGGCAAAATTGAGATCCTCGGGGAGAACGAGTATTTCCGTGTGGTTATGGAGAACTTGACAAACAAGACTAAGCAGACCATGAGCCTTTTTAAGGAGGCCAAGGAGAGGATGTATGAGGAGAACTCCCAGCCCAGGTAAGGCTTATATCCTGATAAAATGTCAGTCATCCTTGTGGAGGCAGATGCAGCAGGGAAAAAAAGAGCCGTGGATCAGGGAAAGTCATCAGGCTTATCATTGTTTGAATTGGCTCCATGTCCTTGAAATGAGCCCTTAAGATCATAATTGTATTAAACTGCCTAATTGGCAAGACTGCTGCTGAATAAAGTTGCCTTTGTGTTCTTCCCCATGTCGTCTAATAGTTAATTCACCACAGATTAAATGGCTTTACAGTACAGAGCTGTACTGAGTATCAGTAATAGATGCTGTCATCTAAGGTGAAAACCTTTTTAGATATCCAGTCTTTTATACTTGAAAGGAAGAAACAGACCTTTGCCAGGCTTAGAAAAAAGGCTTCTGTCCAATCAAGGATTATGTTATTGTAACTAATTTTTTTCAACAGAGCACGTCTTTAAACAACTAACTAGTACAGTGTGCTTCAAGCTATTCTGTACCTGTTGTTTTTGTTTGTTTTTGTTTGTTTTCACCGAACAGTAAAAACATTGAAAGGACTAAAGGACTTCATAATGAATTCCAAAACAGAAATTTTGTATTTGTTCCACGACCAGGTAATTTCTCTGTAACAATAAATTGATAAGTTGTTGACTGTTAAATTAATATTAATATATTTTGATAAAGATGAATCCATTTGAGTAATGGAAAAAAGTACAAATTCTCTGATTATTTCCCTCCAGTTTTGATACCAGTTATCTACAAATGACGGTTAAAAAAAACAAGCAAAAACTTAAAAGGTCATAAACTGAACTATAATCCTCCTGATTTGTCACTTGTATAGTTACCTGGAAAAAAATGTATTTCTAAGGAAAGTACTGCTCTTTTTTGAGGTTAAGAAAAACCCCTCACAATGAGAACAATAATGTTTTGCCACACTCTAATTTAAAAATTTCCATCACTGTGATTAAATACAACCTATGACATTTGACAAACTGACAGCCTTGTGATCGGAAGTAAAACCACTCAAATGAATCATTGATAAAGGTGTGATGAAACTTCTGTCGTCGCAGTGACTTCCTCTGTCTCTTAAAAAGCTCTTACTAAGCGAAAGTTCCTTCCTCTGATTTTTATCAAGCAGTTCCTCTTACTAACTCAGAGACTTGGCGACAACAATTACTGTGATGGATAGCAAATCTATCAGTCAACTAGGCTTTATTAAGTATAGTCCTGGTAACTGGAACTCCCTTGCATACCTTTAGGTCACAGCTGTCATCATGAAGAAAATGTTCATGTCCTCTGTATGTTATTGAGTTTGATAGTAATTAAAGTTGGCCTTGATTAGGTTTATATAAAATGGATTATGCTTTATACCAAACCAAACGTCCAATAGTAAAGGATTTGTGGTGTACAGTATGTGCTGTCATTGTCTTAGTTTCTTAACTTACCTGCTCAGCAGGTGTAATCCCTTAATGCGGCTCCATCCTGATGAATTTACTGTCAAGCTCAAAAAAATAGTAGGCTCACTTCAGCGAAATTAATTGTGATTCAGCACGTAAGACAATGTAGCAGTCTCAAATTGGCCAGCTCCATATCAAAGGCCACATTTTTGGCAAAGGTCAGTAGGCAACTAACGATTACTTTCATTTCTGATCAGTTTTATTGATTCATCATTTTTATGACAGAACCAGTTATTTCCTTGGCTGGTTATTGGGGCTAATATTCAGTGATTTTCTGATTATCGGAGGGTCTGTTTTTTTTTGTGTCTGATTGACGATAAAATAAATAAATCGGTTACACATTAACAAGAAAAATAATAATGAATCTGCAAAGTAACTTGTAACATAAGTCATCAAATAAATGCAGTGGACTGGAATTTTAAAGTAGCAGAAAATGAAAATACTGCAGTCAAGTCCCATAAAATTGTACTTAAAACATGACTCGAGGTGACTGTACTAAGTTACGTTGGTTATTCTATATTTTGACAAAAAGATGTGAATTATACTCCAAATGCATATCAGTTAAATATCAATTATAGGTCTCCTTGATTAATATTTATTTTTTCTACAAACTTTAGAAAATAGAAAAATATTGACCCAAGTTTCCCAGAGGACAAGGCGACATCAAGCAGAAAGTGCTCAAAGTTGAGAAGGTGTTGAGAATTTGTTTAGCTTTTACTTGAAAAAATAACAAAAATTATTGTCATGATGACTTTTGGGACAATCATATAATCTTGTCAGCCTTAGATAGCACATGTTTATGAATCATAAAAATGTGTATGTTACTAAAGAACTGTAAAGAACTCTGAAGTTTGATTCGGGTTGCAGAAAGGTTTAAACATTTACTCCAATACTATTATTATTCATCGTTGTGTATAGAAGATTTTAATCATGAGCATCCTGGCAACGCTAAACATTTCATAGTTTTTAAGTGGTAGTTCTACAGGACTGAAACGTCTTCAGGAGAACTCGGAACTTGGCAGAATGATGAAGCTTTATTGTTAGATTGCAGTTCCTTATATGTACCATAAAAGTGTCAATGCGAATACCATCTGTTCTTTTTAACTGTGTAACTGCTACTGGATCTAGAATGGAAATATCTTGCGATATCTTTCAAAGGATGATCATTTCTTTTTAATCTGGCTTTTAATTTTGAGGAATGTTATGAGCTTAGTTTTTGGGTTTTAATAATTTTTGTTTATTGAAATGTATTGACTTTATTATATTTATCAGATTATTTCATTGTCCTGAAGAGTTTTATCTATTCTTGCTAATTTGGTCTGTGTTGTCACAACTATGTTGTAGGTGCTTAACAAATTACGTTAAGTTGTTTGTTTAATGCCTGTAATCTTTCTGGTCAAATATTAGATCTTGATTATATCCTTTACTAACTTGTATTTGTTTCTGTCGTTCTCTCTCTCTTTGTCTCCTCTTATTCAGGCGAAACCTTACAAAACTGTCTCTGATCTTCAGTCACATGCTAGCAGAGCTAAAAGCCATATTCCCCAATGGCTTATTTCAGGGCGACAACTTCAGGATCACCAAAGCGGATGCTGCCGAATTTTGGAGACGGTCATTTGGGGACAAGTGAGTTTTTACTATCAAATGGCAAATATTAAAAATGGCAAAAGAGGAACTTTCAACTATGTAAATTCAGGTGTTCGCTTACACAAAATTGCACACTTTTTGTGTATGTATTTTTTAAATGAAATTCTATGTTTTGGTCAAATATTATACTCTCTCTCTGTTTCGTTGTTGTCTTAATTTTATGTTTTTAAAGATTGTGAGCAAAATGTATAGTGTTGAAAACTGTAACATCGCACCCCCTTTCCTCCCATGTACTGTAGGACCATAGTGCCATGGAGGACATTCCGTCAGGCCCTCCACGAGTTTCATCCCATCAGCTTGGGGTTGGAGGCCATGGCTCTCAAGTCCACCATCGACCTCACCTGCAATGACTACATCTCTGTGTTTGAGTTCGACATCTTCACCAGGCTCTTCCAGGTGAGGCTCTTCATGGCAGAGTGCTCTAGGGATTGGAACATAATTGTCCTGTTATCCTTGTAGAAATTCAGTGATGCATTCAATAGTAGTCTGAATTCTGAATCATATTTAAGTAAAGCGCAATAACATTAAGATACTTTCTTGCCCAATGGATACATACTCCCGTATTTTTTCGAAACAGGGTAAAAAAAAATATGTATGTATCTCTATCCATACGAGCATTTTAACACAATTTCAGAAATAATCCGTGTTCTCACAACACACCTGAAAATGCATATCTCATGGCTATTCACGTACACTGGGCATGTGCGGAAAGCAGATTGTATATTCTGGTTGGTTGCTTAATTGCATAAAATACTAACAAGGCAGCCACAGAATCTTCTTTGCTAACTTATCAGCAAAACATTGTCAACAGCTGTTTTTCTATATTTGTATCATCAAAGTCCATTTGTGTCTTTCTATTTAGTTTAATAATTTTAAACAATATAGCTAACATCAATTCCTCACCATACAAACCCAAATACTCAAACAAAATATGCGAATTTAGCGACCATAAATGCCATTTACGCATGTATGGAAGGCCAAAATGTATAGAAAAAGCTTTGTTTTAAGAAATACCTGTTGAGTGTGGACACAGCATCAGTCATGAAATAATTCAAAGAATAAAAATGATGCTTTGTGTAGTGGAAAAGTATTTAGAGAAGTGCAAAGGTGGCACATTTCAGCATTAGTCACCAGTTTTTCAGTAAGTCAAGCTGAAATCTCTGTATTGTGTAACTGCAGAAGTAAACAAGACGAAGTCCACGAACTGAACTGAAACTAAGAGGAAGGGGGCTGCTGTACTGTAGAAATGAGTTCCCTTATTGACAAAATAATCAATCAAGAATATATCAACAAATATTATGCATCACTTGTGAAACAGTGTCCTGAGGTCCCAGCTTTATAAACAGTAAGCTTGTGATTCAGCTTTGAGTTCACACAGAATGAAGGAAGTACATTTTTCCCGCAAGTCTGAAGGCTCAGTATTGGCTGAAAAGGTCTTATATGGAACATTTCCACATTTGAAAATCAGATGAGGGTAATAAAGCTGAACAGAGCTTAAGACAGTTGATATCTGTGTTGTTAACTCTTTAATTTTTGTGTGTCTGTGTGCATATGTGTTTTGTGTAGCCATGGTCATCTCTTTTAAGAAACTGGAACAGTCTGGCAGTCACACATCCTGGTTACATGGCCTTCTTGACCTACGATGAGGTCAAGGCTCGACTGCACAGGTTCATTCACAAGCCTGGCAGGTGAGGAGACAAATGAGCTCTTACATTGACAGATTGTATATACAAAATACAGAATACATTTCTAAACAATTTCATTATCATCCCGTTTGGACCAGAAATGCTTAATAAAAATGTTGCTTTGTCATGCTGATATATGTAAGAGTCTGATTCCTAACTACACTTCACTTCACATCATATTGTTGCAGTTGAACACTGCCAGTGTTTATTGTTGGTTGACATCACTGTCTTCCTTTCAGCTACATCTTCAGGCTGAGCTGCACTCGGCTGGGCCAGTGGGCGATCGGCTATGTGACAGCTGATGGGAACATCCTGCAGACCATCCCCCATAACAAACCTCTCTTCCAAGCCCTCATTGATGGATACAGAGAGGGATTGTAAGTCCCACTACAACACGGTATCAATGCACCAATTTATACATTTAAGGCTACTTTATGATATAGTTTATACATGCCTTTTAGAATTTGATTAAAAACAAAATGGATCAATAAACCAAAGGCTTTGGTGCTGGCTTGATAAAATTTAAACAATATTTTCACTGAGCAAGTCAGCACACAGCACTTTCATGAGTTTTTTTTCTTGTAGGCATTCATCTTGTTGGAGCATGCAAGGAATATCTTAAAAGTATTAAACACTCCCCCACTGTGGCTCTGAAAGGTGGCTGTAAAAAGTCTGCAGCTTCCTGTTTGGTGGAGGACAGCTGTTGTAGTCATCTGGGTTTCAGAACTGTTGCAGTTAATAACATTGAATATGTTAAAGTGCACAAAAACATCTCAAACACCGCCCGCAGCACGATCATCTTTTATGCTTTTGTTCCACGTCTTCAGTATGTTACAATAAAACATCACTTCAACAATAAATAATTAAATGTAAAGTATTGTGACACAGCATTTGAAAGCCATCATCAAGTGGACACAAGAGGAACTACAGTTTATCTGCTGTAATTAATATTTTTTTGTTTGTGCGTGTGTCTCTCTTCTCTAGCTATCTGTTCCCAGATGGTCGTGCACAGAATCCAGACCTAACAGGGCTGTGTGAACCTTCCCCACAGGACCACATCAAAGTCACTCAGGTTTGGTCTTGTTTGTTTCACATCTGCGAACCAGTCAACCTTATCTTTGTGCCTCAGGGAAACCGGCACACTGCAAAAGATGCACATAAACTAGACAAAGATGCAAATTACACAAAATATTAAGCAGATCTTGAATAAAGCTAACCTGTCTCCTCTCTCTCCTCCCCTCCTGTAGGAGCAGTATGAGCTGTACTGTGAAATGGGCTCCACTTTCCAGCTTTGTAAGATCTGCGCAGAGAACGATAAGGATGTGAAGATCGAGCCATGCAGGCACCTGATGTGCACCTCCTGTCTGACTGCCTGGCAGGTGAGGCTGCTTACACTGAATAACATTTTATTACATTGGTTTCTAGCATGTGTTTGATAAAGTCTAACAGTAAAATTCAGCAATAAAATACTAAACATTTGCCTGCCTTTTATGATTACCATTAACCATTAACACTCAAATACAGTGTTTAGCTGCTTTTAGTGAAACTCTTGCTATTCCCTTCACTTTACCATTTCTTTTATACCTTCGGTCATAGATTTTCTCTTTTAAACAATGTCGGTTTCAGTAATACATTAGAATTTGAAGTACCTCTCTGATTTAAATGTTCTACAGTGTTGTTATTTGTTTTAATCATCACTTTTGTTGCTTCATCATGTCTAACTGATGCTCACTGGTCATGTGTCAAGTGTCTTATATTGCTTTCTGTACGTGTATCAGGAGTCGGAGGGTCAAGGCTGCCCATTTTGTCGCTGTGAGATTAAAGGCACAGAGCCCATCGTAGTGGACCCCTTCCACCCGAAGGCGAGCGGGGCTTCCTTTGCTGGGTTCCAGGGGTCCAGCAGAGCAGAAGCTGCAGGCAATGATGAGGAAGAGGATGATCGGCTGGAGGAGCACCTTGTCATGAGCAGGCTGGCCTGCAGCAAGGTAAGAGGACTATACACAAACATCAGACTAACTAAAACAGACTTAATCAGCGGTAGATGTAGGACTTTATTGTATTTGTTTATTGTAGGGAATTTCATTCATTGCCATGCGTCATCTCTTTATTTTGTGTCTGTGTGCAGGTTGAGCGCCCTCCATCCCCAGTGTCGCAGCTGCCTCCAGTGCCCCCCCGGCTGGACCTCATACAGCAAAGACCCTCCAGCTCCCACAGTGCACAGGGTCCGGGAGCCACAGCTAAGGTGAGTAGATGAGGTGTTGGAAGTTTGAAGTTAGGGGAAGGTTCACATTTTTTCAAAGACAATACTCCAACAAGTTCATGTAGGTGCATTTCAAGAGTTATTGGTTGTTGTAAGTGGTCTCTCTTTTCATAATGGCTATAAAAAACCTTGCTAAAGAGATTCCAGTGGAAGAGTTTGGTGACAAAATGTAGATTGCAAAACATGAGTGAAGAATATGGAACAGCAGGACATTGAGCAGCTGCAGGTATTATTAAATGGGTAGATCCTGAGCCATACAGATTCCTCTCAAGCACGGAGAACTGGAAGAGGACAGGCTACAAAACCACAGAAGAGGCAGCATGGCATTCATACAGATAGGAGAGACAGAGAAAGAGAGAGACATGATAATATGCAAAAGTAGGGAGAGAAGCGAAAAGAATATCCAAATAACCATTTCACTATCAAAAAACGCATACAAGCATGCCTTAATGTGGAAGTCAGGTTCCTGTAAATTATGTGAATATCCTATGTGTGTCTTCTCATCTCTGCTGGTTACTAACACCACCATCCCCTCCTGTCTTCACCCCAGATGGTAGCAACGCACAGAGACAAGCCTTTACCTCTGCCTCCAGCCCTGAGAGAGCTGCCCCCTCCTCCCCCTCCAGAGCGCCCCTCTCTGGTTGGCCAGGACTCCAGACTCCAGAGGAGACCCCTGCCCTCCACCCCTGACCAGTCCGCCTGGGCTTCCAACTACATGGTCCCACGCCCGGCAACCAAGGCCCTGTCAGCGCTGTCGTCTACCCCGCAGAGCAACGGAACAAGTGGAGAGGGAAGCAAACCCCAGGCAGCTACTAATGCGGTCTACTGCCTGGCACAGAGGTACTGAGCTCTGCTGTGGAGCTTATGTCTTGACTTTTACTGTGAAATATTTGAGGTATGTGTGAAGATAGTGACTTGCACTGGTTCATTATAGTGCTAATATTAGTAATACTGCCATCTCGTGGCACTTGTATGTGACTACAAATTACTGTTTGGCCGAGATACGCACACACATGCAACTAAAGTATGACAATAATACTTAAGGTTAGTAATCCATAACAACAAAGTCTTGAAAAAACATGACTATTTGGTTGGATTGCTTAAATTAAAGAGGTGTAAATGTAGATTATGCTTTGTTGGCACGTCTGCCCTTGTTTTGACTATCTTTTATGTACAGTTTTATGTATATTCTGTGATAGGAATTCTGAACTCAAGTTTCACTTACTTGGCTATTCTTGAATAGCTTTTGGCTGATGAAGGCTGGGGGATACAGCTGAGAGCATGTAAACCTTGAGTTTCAAATTTAGATCAGTTTTTATCCCGAGGTCAAGAATGAACGTCCATGCTCGATTGTCTCAGAGTCTCTCAGAAATCAGAGAACATGATTTTTAAACAACACCAAAACAAACCCACCCTGATGTCTGTTTTCTGTCTATGGTCAGAACTTTGCCAGCGGCAGCAGTTTCAAGCGGGGAGAAGTCGTCATCTGACTGTGAGGAGAATGAGTACATGAGTCCCACCTCTCTGCCAGCTTCTGGCGCCCCCTGGGTCATAACAGGCTCATTGGTGCCCCCGCCACCGACCCAGGCGAACCACCATAATGACGTCAGGTAAAACAGATTAACTCTAATCGATCAGTTGACTTGATTTTTTACATCTCAGGAAAATATTGATTTGGAAAATATCAGGCTACCAGAATGAGAGAGTATCTTTAAATCTGAGGGAACTGAATACCCACCAAAAGAATTAGATTATATTTAAAATTTTGAGGGATTCACTGAGCACTGATAACAGTATCCCACATACAGCAATCCAGGAGAAACTGCTGCAGTAATGTATCTGAAGCATTTATTTTTATGTCCACCAGGGGGCTCTATAGCCTTAGTTTTTTTCCTACATACCTACAATGAATCGCATCCTTTAACTTATTGACTTATTGAATGAATGATTCAAAGAAGATGAAGCAAATCCAATTAGGCAAGAAGGCCACAACGTTTCTCAGCTTGTTGTTTTAATGAAATAATGACAAAGTAATTAAATACTGGAATAGAGTTCACACACAGTAGAACAATGAATGAAATGATACCAGTCTGTGTGTTCTGAAAAATCTTTTGTAATGGAAAAGACAAATTCCACAAATCTAGAGCAATATTTGTAGTTTTGTGTCGTGTAAGGCTAGATATATGAATTGCCAAATAAGAGCACTCCAAATCATTATTCTGTCTTTTCTTTTGTTAGCAATGAGGTGATTGACAGCGACTCTGAGGACCCCCAAGTCTACGAGTCCATGTGCAACATCCAAGCTCAGGCTGGTTCCTCTGAGACGGCACAGGCATCTGACCACGGTAAACTTCACACCTCAGTATTACTGTTCTAACGTAAAATAAAGGGAAATATTTTTGCCATTTTTGCCTTAAACTCAAGTCTTCTTATTTTTGTAGTAGTATTACCCCAAATACAGGAATATGATTTGCTACATTTTGTATTATTGCTGTCACTAATTTCCCGAGCTTTCTGTTTTCTTTATTTCTGCTCTCTCAGTTTGTTAACTGTGTGTTGTACATTGACCACAATACTAATGTGATGTTGTGATCTTTCAGACCTCCCTCAACAGTCAGCTGTGGTTTCCCAGGACAAAAAGGAGGAGACTGTTGAGGAGGACATTTACGAATATGACTGTCCCAGACCGGTAGTCCCTCCTGCCCCCACCAGAAGAACCCTGTCAGATATCAGCGGCCCCTCGGCTGCCTTCAGCACTCTCAGCATAGACGGGGCTGTTGAAGCCAGTACGTATCTCTACAAATTATTATGTATTTGACGGTGAAATACCATTTGGCCCAGATTTATAGATGAACTTTGCAGTGACTCAGACCCCTATATTATGTTGTTTACCTAGTTGTAAAATGTTACAGGCCCATAGCATCCATGTGTATTGTCTGGTATTAGTACTACTGCATTTACTTCATAAAGGATCTGAATTGAACTGTATTTAATTCTCTGAGAGCTAATAATAATAATAATGATGATTCACAAGCAACAATCAAAAACCTCTGTATTCCCTTAAGTACTTGAATGCAACACATTTCCCACGTTTACGGACTATAATCTGTATGTTTCCAGGTATGTTTGCAGCAGGTGTCGACCCTGAACGTCCCCCCAAACCTCTCCCGAGGCGAGCCAACTCCGACCGAAGGCCTCGACCTGTAAACCGTGAATTTCACAGTCCATTGCCTGATCTCCCTGGTCCTTCCACCTCCTCCACTTCTGCCTCCCCTCCTCCTCCTCCTCACCCTCATCCTCACCCTCATCCTCCTCCTCCTGCAGGCCCAGGAAGCCTGGCCCTAAACGGGGAGATCGAATGCCTGATGTCCCAAGGCTACTCCATCCAGGACATCCAAAAAGCCCTGATGATCGCCCAGAACAACCTGGAGACGGCTAAGAACATCCTGCGCGAGTTTGTCTCCATCCCCTCCGCGGCACACATCGCCACATAGTCGCTCCAGGCACGCCCTTCCTCTTTGTCTCGTCTCTGTCTCCACTCTGTGCCATTATCATGGATAGCATTTACCAAGCACTTTCCTGCAGGGCCACAAGTACTTGACAAAAGGCTTTACTCTGAGGAGTAATGCTGCGTTCACGTCATGTCAGAAGTCGCAGATGAACAGGATGATTATCTGCAAGTTCTAGTCATTGAAATATCATCCAAAGTCATTTGTTACATGTTTTTTTGTGAATACATATTATTTGGATTATGTTACGTTATTATGTTGGACTGCTGTTATGGGAATGCAGAGTGTTGAAAAGTGAAAATGCCTCAAAATGTCTTGTTTCTTGAGGTCTTTGGCCCAGAAGCAGCGCAAGGTTCCCTAAAAAGGATGTATCTGTTGGTCAGTTAGTTATATTTTGTTCCAGTTGTGTAGCTCAGAAGAGGCAGGAAGTCCGATATGACTTGAACGCAGCATACACAGAGATTGGAAGCCTTTAAATGTGAGCTCGCTGTAGCCAAGCTTTGACCCTGTTGTACTTTGCTGAGGCTCACTCGTGCCGTGACGATGTCTCCCCTCAGTCTGAGCATTTTTTCTCTCATTAAGCTAAATGTTGAAGCTACAGTGACTTTGATGAGTAGAGGGACCCAGCGGATCATTGTTTTTGACTCCCCGCTGCTGGCAGATGTTCAGTTTGGTGCTTTACGGGCTTCTTGGCAAATTGTGGCGTACGAATATGTAGCGACACGAGTTCGGTCGGAACACTTAGTGATTAACTCCGTGGTGTGTGCGTGTGTGTGCTCATGCTGATGAATGTGAATGTTCAGTCGCAGTGCAGTATTGCAGGGCTTCACGTCGTACGCGTCACTGTGGCTCGCTCTGTTTTCGATGGTATTTGAAAAGTTGACTCCGTATTTCCTCTCAGCTCCAAGTTCAACGATGGTTCTGTAATGAAATAACAAGTTTAATGTGTAAGTACTCTCATAAGGTGTCTTGCTGTGTGTAGTACTAACAATGGCTGAATTTTCTGAAGTTTATTTTTGTCATTTAATTCCATGATTGCCTGCCGCCATTTCAGGTGGTCTGACACTGAAGGCTGGTTTATTTACTTAAAAGCTTCTCTCATAGTGTCTGACTAAACTAGAAAGGACTTTAACATGTGCTGGTAGATTTCTTGTCACATGTTGATGTGATTTAGCTCTGCATCACCAGAACAGCTTCAGGAGGTTCTGAGAAATCAGACTGAAGGGGTTTAGATTGAGCTCTGAAGCAAAAAAAAAAAAAACTGAAGGCTGTCATGTGGACTCAGGTACTCAGTAATAAGTCAGGGTAGAATGTAATGACTGAACAGATGCTAAAGGACACATAAAGATGATGATGTAGTGTTGGAACCGTTTGTGGAAAAGCACAGACTCACTCCTCCAAGGACTGGACTTTCTCTCTTATTCTATTGTATTTAATTTAACATAAAAACCACTATATTTAAGATTTTAAAATCAGGTATTCAATGCCTCCCCAGCCCCACTCCCTCCGATTTCAAACCCCTGAGATGTTTAATTTGGTTGCAATAATCCACCCATCATACTACATGTCAGAGCCCTGGGTGGTTATTTGAAGAAGCAACAGAGATCTTTCAGTCACTCAGCAGCACATCAAATTTGTTGTGGGATTAATGTCGAAAATACCAATTGACTACCAATCCAACCTCTAAGCAACTTTAAAGACATTTGAGTTGAAAGTACTGGTTGATTAGTCGATTGGCCAAAAAATATCATGTGCAGCTATTTTGATATTTGACTGATAGTTTAAATGCACAGTTTCTGTCAATCAAAACAAAACCCAAGAACAGTGGGATTTCGGGAGTTGCTGTTTTGTTAAACAACCATTATTGCAAATGTGGATCGATCTATGTGACTCAAAATAAATGTTAAATGAACGAGGTAATGTTTTAAAGGTATATTCACATTACTCTTGTGACACATGTGATATTATTCTCTCCTGGAAGTTATAGCGACAGAATTAGGGAATTCTCTGGGTTCAAACCTTTTTGGAAACATTTAAGATTCTGTCAGTTAACAACTCAACATAATAAATAACTTCTGGTCATTTTTAAACATTTTAATGCCATAAATGTTAACTATCACATCACTGAGTCAGGTTCTTTCAAGCAAAATTGTCTTACATTTTGTACTCCCAGCTTCTTGATTGTACAAAATTAGCTACTTGCAAACATCCACCTGGGCTTAAAGGAATTGTAACGGCATTTTAAAAACTTCTATTCCCATGAATAATTTTATGAACTGAGTGAGTTTGAGCTGTAACGTGTAATGAAAGCCTGCCCTGAATCAAGTCAAGATTTAAGTCCTTGATACAAAGTCATCAGCTGGACTTCATTCACATCCATTCTCAAACAAAATATTCAAATCAACACATAAAATGGAAACTGATTTTACAAAATATTCCTCTAAAGCTGTGTATTTTACTCAGGTTTTTAGATTTATTTCCAGTGGACCAATAATAAGCAGCTTACACTACCCTTTCCTTTCATATTATCTCCACCCATCAGTGGCGTTTTGAAGTGAGGGCCTGTATATTACCCCAACCACAGGATCATGGACTCATTTAGAACAAAGATGAAAAGATTTCTGACTCATCAAAGCAGGGAGTCTGATCTAAGTCCGACACAGCATCAGTGCAGAATACCAATATGTTGTGAGAGAGGCTCCATCCTCTGTAAGATGGTTGTTCCATATTAATATGTAATTTGGGAACACTGCCAGAAACAAGACGGGACCGGACTCAGCGTCTCGTCTCCATTTTCATGTAAGAACACGCAAATATGTCTGAAGTATCCCCTTTAACGAACAGTGCAATTTCTTCTTTTTCTCTTTCCAAAGCAGCTCCTCAGTAGTCACTTTTGATTTCCGCAGTAACATGTAAATGTGCCTTCTGTCCATCACAACCTGCACATGACGGCAGACAAACCAAACCAAACCAGTTCCTCCACATGTACTGCTTAAATGAATGGAAATCTGCACATTTAATCCAAGCCCTTACCTGACGGTGTTTGTCTCAGATATTCACTTTCTCAAACAGTTAATCAGGAGTTTGAAGTTGGTTTTCCACATCTTGTCATCGTCTAGACAGAAACGGACAATTACAGCCCAACCAATGTTAGCTTCTCTTTGTTTTTTGTCGCAAACCGATTTTTGACAATTGAATCTCCCATAAATGTAACTGATAGACATTTGTTACCAATATATGTATACGCTGGACATTTTACAACTGGAAAAATATACTTACGATTGCTCCCTGGTGGACAAAATGTGTAATGAAGACATGGTTTCTTAACACATCATCAAAAAAAAAAAAAAAAAAAAAATTAAAATGCTAAACTTTTCTTGCAAGTTTTACTTGGACATAGGAGACACAAGTTACTCATTTTTAATAAATTCCATTTCATATTAACAAACCATCTCCATTTTTATTTAAATGTAGTGAATTCAAAGTTTCCTGTTGCTTACTGCTCGACATGTGTTTATACAAGGGGTGAATGGATTGACCCCTAAAGTATCAATAATGCTGATGCACAGTCTTGTTTTGAGTATCAGTACTAGTGTTAATACGATTGAGACAAAAACAAAATATGAATCCATAACGTCGGAGCACATCCGGGACAGGTGAACACCCCTGACGATGCAGTATCTGCATCTCTGCTGCTGTCATGTGCATGTGAGAGTTCACATAATGAGCATTTGTTGTTTTGCCATCAAATGGTGTTTAAACATGCGTGTGATTAAAGGTCCAGTGTGTAGAATTTAGAGTTTGCCTTTTACCTTTTTAGAATGAGCCTCGTCAGTGTCCTTGTTGGCACTTTTCAGCCACTTCAAAAGACATTTAAAAAGTTTGGTGACTTTCCCTCAGAATGAGGTTTAAAATGTGTTTTCCCCACAGGTTATACTTCTACTGTGCAAACCCCCAGTTTTTTTTAATGACACGGTTGTAGGTTAATACAGAGCACTGCGCGATGTGACGCTGTCAGCTCATCCCACCAGAGCACGGCAGCTGTGAATCAATTAACCTTTATTAGTAATAACGTGCACTAAACTGAAATCCTTCTCTTTTGTGTTATAAGTCTGTCTGCCGCTGCACCACCACAGTTGAGACTGCCGTGAATCTTGCATGCGTCGATGCGACAATTTTTCCTTAACACTCTGGTGCTCTGGAATTTTCTATCTAAAATGCTTTAGGTAGTCTGTCGCTCTCTGTGATGTCTCTGGCTTTTTGTATCCACAGAGGGAGCAGGGTATTTCTGCCATGTTTTTCTTTGGTGGCCCGTTACGGACAAACCAAGAGAAGGCCCTTTTCAGGTTTTTCATAGGTTCTCCTACATGCAGAAGGTGGATGAGGGATGTTCACCTGGTAGCAACCTACAACCTCACCACTAGATGCCACTAAAACCTACACACTGGACTTTTAAATCATTAACAGGAATTCAATAGTGAATTGAAACTCCTAATTTTTGTGTAGTGCATTCAGAAGAAGCTTATTAATAATACACTCCTCATAGAGTCACTTCTCTCCTTACATGAAAGCACATTATCTAATTTTAACTATAAAAAGTACGATAAAAGTTTGATGGTATCACTCACCTCTTCTTTGATGTGATACAAATTTCATTTGTATTTTTTTCCCTTAAAAAAGGGGGGTTTGAAATATGATAATATGTCTGCAGAATATGTTCAGGAGTGTCTCCATGCTTTTTAAAAATGGAAAACAGACGTATTGCTTGATGTGATTAAAGTAGGAAGGAAAACACACCGTAAAAGCTCAGATGATGCTGGATATGTCCTCGTGTAGACGGTTGAGGCTGCTGAATCTGCTGTGGTTCTGTAGAAATCTTGCAGCTTTAACTCCCTCGAACCAAACTCCTTTAAGAGCAGCACGCCGTGACGCGTCGGCCCTTCGCCTCGTGTTGATTTCCAGAGAATGTTTCGCCAGTCCCTCGGCTTTGTGTCCACTCGCTCTGACGGGGACTAACTCCTGACCATGAAAGTGCCGCAGTGTGAGGATCCACTCGAGGCTGACAGTCATGTTGAATCACTGCCAGACGCTCCGCTCGCTGTCTCTCACACACACTTTCCCCTCAAAATCACTGGTAAACTGGTGTGTTGGTCCAGATCCACTGGTTAATGATGATGTGTGGTGTAATCATGGTTACTAGCCTTTTCAACAAGAACTTGCCTACTAAAAAGTTGTCATTGCTTTGTTGTTGCTCGTGTAAATATGATTTTATTTATTGTCTTTTTAATATCCTCAGCATTCATTTTGTTGCCATGTTTTCATGCCTAAGCCATTAAGATTTTTAATTAAACAGTATTTTCTTTAACATCTGACCTGTGTGGTTTGTTTATAATGACTATTGGCTGTTCTGTAGTGGCAGTGAAATGCTCTTGAAACAATACTTGTCATTTTGTCTGCAAAAGTATGACGTTTTCTACATTTAACATATTTCAGTATTGGCTTCAGTTTATGTAGTTATCAGCTGTTCAAGCAGAAAAAGTGACAAAAATAGTTGAGGCTGTCTGCTAAATATTTTCTTTAGATATAATGAAATATCTGAGCTTTTACAGTGTTTAATAAAAAAAACAAATACATTTTATGAAAAATATTAATCGACGCAGCTTCTAAAATAATGAACCACCAAAACATTTTTAAATAACTATTAAAGGCGCACTAAGATCATTTTGTGGATTTCTACCTGCTAAAGCTGAAAATAAGAGCACAGATTTTACATATCTATTAACACAAGAACAGCAGTCAGTAGAGCGCATACCTCTGCCAACTCCTGACTGCCTCGCTTTGTACTCACTCATAGATGTCAGTCAGCTTAATACGGCTGATTCTTTTCATCAAGATCCGTGCATCATTCCCTGATGAATAAATGAAAAATGCTACCTCACAATGTAAAAGAAAAGGGAGGGGAAAAAAAATCCTGAATCGGTCGATGATGTGGTCGCTTCTGGGCCAGGTTTTTTGGAAGTCTGTTCAGTAGTTCTGATGTAATCCTGCTGACAAACCAACAAACAAACAAACGGACGCAGGTGAACAACAACCTCCTCGGGGAAGGTAATTTGCTCGCAGGGTCTCTGGGAGCATTACTGCAAAGTGAGGGAGGATAAAGTTGTATAAAGCCATTTTTGGCTGCAGAGGGAGCATAACATACCTGGGTCTATGATTAAACTGTCGGCAGTTGAGCTGCATCGTGGGTAAAGTCAAAGTAAAATATAAAAAGTATTTCTCAATTTAACAAAAAAAAATACTGTATATAATTGTGAGTATTTAGATGCATCATGCTTACTTCACGGTGAAATGTTATGACGGTTCTTTTCACCCAAATCACACCCCCAGAAAGTTTCATCTAAACAAGTGCTATCAATCCCTGCAGGAAGTTTTGATTATATCTGTCCCGATTTTCAGGTATCTGTCTCTGAGAACAGAACAGTTTCTGTTGTCATAAAACAAAATGACTTTGGTAAGTTAAAGCCAACTTTAACTCACTGAATTTGAGTGGGGCAAATGCAAATGAAGAGCTGAGAAACATGCGCTTTGAAGTGTTTTTCTCATTATCTCTGGGATAAACGTGTCATCGTCACCTTGAGTTGTCGATCCACACTAAATCACAAGGGAATAACTGGTTTCTTCACAGCGAGTGGGGCGGCTATGAGGAGCTCGAATTCGTTGCAGATGTGAGCTGTTTTCAGTCCTTCCTCCTTCCAGACTCGAAACCCGAAATCTGAGCTACTGTTGGAGTCATTTCCAGCTCGCGCTGACAGCGGTTTGGAGGCAGCGCTCCTTCCTGTCTCCTCACTGTGGGACTGCTAACAGAAAGCACACTGACCTCACCGCTGCTCTGGCTCACATTGAGCCCTCGAGCCAAAGAAAAGTCCACCAGTGATCCAACACTAAGAGCTCTTTCATACCTCTGCAAAAACTAAAGCATGAAAGAAAAAAAAAGTCTCCCTTTAAATGACACATTTTTATTTGGCATTATTTTCTTGCAAAAAATATAAAAAAACGCAAGCATCAAAGAATCACATGTACAGTACTTTAATTTACACACATTTAGAAAAAAAGAACATAATTGCAATGTTTCAAACTTGTTTTCCCACTAGTGAAAAATCCAGAACTATAAACTGAAAAATATCTTATTTAAAATCGAACTGAAAAGACTTGGCAACAAATCAGAAATATCCGGCTGCACAACAGAGACGGTGGTGTTATGGCTTTGTGCAGCTTTTCTAAACCACAACGATGGCGTCACATGGCACACGAGGACACTTGTTGCCTGAGGACGTCCTGTACCAGGATACTTTCTGCAACTTTAACGCTTCAACTCAGTGGAAAACAAAAGAAAAAATGTCACTACGTTGTTAATGTTGCAAGTCATCTGGGCAATGTAGCGCTCACAGCAAAAAAAAAAAAAAAAAAAAGGTATCTTTTCACAATAACCTACACAGTGAGCAATCAGTACACAATATTCACAACACAGGCCTTTAGAAGGAGCGTACCAGTGTAGCTGCATGTTTAAGCGTATTTACATCAGTTTGTGCCTTCCATCTATTATCATTACATCCAAATACAAAACCCTGGATCTCATCTAAAAACTCTAACTGCTAAGAATCTTCTGGATAAGAAAAAAAGATTTTTTAAACCTTTTTGAAAAAAAAAAACAAGGCCCGTTACACCTCATCTTGCTTGTTTGTTAAAATGCAAAAAAAAAAAAAAAAACTGCAACGACGAAAAACTAATGTTTTTACTTTCCTATAAAAAGAATAAAAGTTTAACATTGTGATGTCAATGTATTGTTTTGCAGACATATATACTGAAGTTAGCATGCTAATCTGCTAGCAACAGCCAGTCTCAGTTCAATGCTTCTGTGCTAGCGGTGCAAACACCAACACGAGGACTGATAGCTGCACAGCTAACTGAGCGAGCTTGCTAATGGTCAAAGTGATTTGGACCCAAGGAAGATTCTGGGCAATGGAATCCGAATAAAGAATTTGGGTAAAACTTCTAGCCAGATGACGGATGATGTCATGTCTGGCTACCATTACAGTTGCATCTTTAAAATACAGTGGAGTCAATATTTTGTTGACCATGAAGATTTTCATGGCTGGACACGGATTTCTCTTCTTCAGAGAAAATGTCCAGATTCTTAGCCCCGTCATGTGAATGCAGTGATAATACACAGAGACACACAGCCATTGCTTTACTTTAATCTCCCCTATTTTAAAAGAAAAATGCGTTTTTATGTTTTAATCCATCACAGAGACGAACATCCACGTCTGCTTTCATTGTTGTTAAATGTTCATGGTAATGCAGATCACACTTGAAATATTCCTCCATTAATATTGTATCTTTAAACAGAAACTGAAGTTTTCGCTGTGATGAATTATCCAAGTAAAGAAAGTTCTGATGGTCTGCCAGCTGATTCTCAAATGGCACAGAAACATTTGGCTGCCTAGAAGGTTAAAAAAAAAAATCAGTAGACACGCTAAACATGCAGGAACACTTGTTGAGGCCCGACTATCTCTCAGTGGAAACAAAGAAAAACACACAGAGCAAACCCAAGAAACAAACAAAATAAAACAAATTCAGTGTATGATGCATTCTCAAAAACAGGCACAGCAGATCACTAAACTTTGACCTTTTTCACCTTCAGTAACAGTCCAAGGCCACCACTAGCAGGTCTGTACACTACACGTATTTACAAACAGTACAAGGGCTTATCAGCAGTTTGCAGAAGAAGGCTGCCAGTGTGTGTGATTGATAAGAGATTATTATGATTATCCTGCGTTCGATCAGATCAAAGATTCTGGACGAAACGCCTCGGTATCCATCACTTTTTTGGTAAATTTCAACATCAATTTCTACAAATATTGAATTGAAAGTCAAACTGAGGCAAACACACCGACGAGCCTTCTCTCAGTGTGACTGTGAAGAGCTGCCACGAGACGAGCAGCAGCTAGCGTTTGGTCTCTGACGTCATATCCTGTCCCGAAACTCACCTGGACCCATGAACACGGATCAACATGCACATGACCCAGACGCTACCATGAAATGAAAATCTGAGTGCCAAAATATCTTAAATAACAAAATATATATAATATATACACTTTCATAAAAAAAAGAAAAAAAAAAGAAAGGTGATGATGCGCGTGAGACACATCGAACGCACACCGAACAACACCCGAGAGCTGGACACAGTTTGAGGAAACGGTACAAAAACAAACTGAGAAACTGAACGTCGAGGAAGCAAAAAACATTTGTTCAAAAGGAAATACACATCTGTACACACATAACTCTCTGTGTGTGTGTGTGTATGCGTGTGTGTATGTGTGTGTGTAAATCTAGTGAATACTGCCGAGAACGAAGCATGATGGAGGAAAGTCCGGACTGTGAGGTGGTGTCACTCTGCAGGTCTCAGATCAGTGCTCCAGCACAGACACACACACGCACACGCACACACGCACTCACACTGACTGCTGGCATCATGTGTCCTCCTGCTGCAGGACGTCACTGCTTGACCATCTGGGGGACTTTACTGGAGACACAGAGGAGGACATCAGTGTAAAAAACATCTACACACAAACACACACACACACAGACACACTAAAAGGGAAATTCATATATAACCAATTTCTAAATTATCGTCAAAGTTTCGGCCCTCATGTCTGTAAGAAACTACAATCACCATACTTCCATTACTCACACTTTGTTACATCTCTGTCACCAAGTTCTCAGATGTTAGCTCTGTTGAAAACAATATCATCATAACTGATAGAAATGTCCACAATGTTCTACAGGCTGGCTTTCCAGTGTTTGTGCCAAGCTGCCAGGTCCAGCTCCATATTCAGTGTAAGTGATATCGATTTTCTCATCTAACTCTTTGGCAAAAAAATGCATTGAGCAAATTTCCCAAAATGTTGAACTATTCCTTTAAAGCACAATGTGGACAAATTGAAAAGTCTCAACTATGTGTCAGTGGTAGAATAAAGACAGATGTTACTACAACTCCCTCAAAAAAAAAAAAAAAAAAATACAGAGTACAACAGATTCTGCAAGGTCTCATTTTTTTTCTTATTTTCTGCCTGAATAATTTGAAAGATGTTAAAATCATTCTCATTTTAATTCTCCTAGTTATCTACTAATAGCAGCCGTTTTAGCCCAATTCGACAGCCAAGAAAAAATGCATTAAAATACTGAAAAAACATGGGACTGTCCCTTTAACTCACACACATTTGGATTCGAATTCAGCTCTCGTCTGTTTCACATCCAGACATCCTCACATCATCAGAATTTGTTTTCTGCACGCTGGCAGTTGGTGCAGATTTATTTATAACCATTAAATAATTTATAGAAAAGCTGCCGCTATCACCATTATATACATTACAGATCCTCATTTAAAAACAGCTCCTGTGTTGAACACTTAAGTGTGACGTGATGTGACTGCGTCTGTGAATGAACACTTTATGGGTTTTTCTCGTGCAGTTCCCTCAGAACAATCTGCATAAGCTCAAGCAGAACTAACCTTTGTTGGTATGTAGTAAAAAACTGGCTGTCTAGAAGGCTTTGAGCCCTTTTTGTTATTATATTGTGAAATAATGACGTCCAACACAATAGTTACCTGCTCACTGGGGCCCTTTTTGTCTCCGTTGACAGCCTTTAGGAGGACAGCTTCCTCATTCTTTGTGTTGGTTTTCATCTCCACGACAATGTCATCTTTGGTGGTCTTCTCTTTGGTGCTGCGGACAGAAACGAGCGTTGGCAAGTGTGGAAACTGACAAACACTCAGGTGACTGAGTATCATCACAAATGACATTTTTCTTTTAAACAGAAGTTCAAGACCATTGTGCTTCCGTATTCATGTCGAAAACCTTTCTTAAACACACATTTGTAATTTCTGCTCGAGGTCTTCCAATCAAAAGGAAACAAAAGATGTGTGGCATCATGGGAGTTGTTGTCCTAATGGACAACACATTCCCAATGAGAGTCTATGTGATGTGACTCAGGCAGAGGGACAAGGTCTTGATTTAAAGCTTGATTTATGGTTTGTTTAGTCACGTTCCTGACTCTCCAGTGAGTTCTAGAAACAGGCGACCATATGATATCTTTTTTTTTTATTTCTCTGGGATGATTTAATTGCACAACAACACACTTTATAACAAAGGTCTCGTTCGTTTGCCATTTTAATGCACATACATATTACATATTATTATATTTAACACTGGTTTGTTTACCAGATTTAGGGCTTGCGTTTACATAGCATTTATTTTCTAAGCGCCAGTGTAAACCTCAATTGTTCCCGGTGAGGAGCAAACGTCTGGGGCAACAGGCAGCCGCCAAGAGACGCATCGCTGTTGTTGTGCCGCCACTCCGAGTTGAAAATCTCTCAACTTTTCAGAAAAGATGCTGGTGACATCAACGTGGCTCTTTTTCTTTTTCCTGGTGTTGGCTATAAAATTCACCATATTTTTGTCTCCGTACGAATCATGCCATGCACGCTCATCCTCCTTGCTCTTATGTCACAATTTTAAATAAAAAAACATCTAATAGTTAACCAGAACAGGCAGTGTTGATTCATACAGCAGTGGCTGTAATGATATTATTGTCACAGAGACAAGATGCGTATGCAGTGTTTTTTTCTCTCAGCACTCAAACCCTTCATCCCAGCGTTCCCGAGCGAACCGCCGGCGCTTTTCTGCTGGAAAAACATGCTATACGGCCCATTTCTGCATCAACATCCTGTGAGTACCAGAAATAATACATTGAAACGCTACTTAGAGGGCAACTAACCCCCAGAGGTTTGGCTCAAGTGCTATGCTGGAAATTTTAAAAAAATGCCTCAGTACAAGGGCTGCCTCCTGCAGCTGCATATGTCGCCTCCAGCTCCTCACCACCACCACATGTTCACACATAACACATAATACACACACATACACCAACATACTATGAGCTAGCTTACTAGCAGGGGTTTGTCACCTTAAAAGCTTGCTTCTGATAGAATAAAATACATAAGAGTCAACAAATCCCACAAAAAGAACAAAACTTTCAATGTTTTAGTCAGTTTCTAATTACTTTCCACCTCACCCCAATCTGTCTGTTCCTCTCAAATCTTTCAAAACAAAACTATAAACAGACTTTCAGCAAACACTACTCATGAATAATTAGTGTGCTGGGGACTGTTTTCAGACACAAGTGATTATATAAAGCAGCAGAACAGTGAATGTGAGTTTTTGAGTTACGAGATTTTGGACAAGCTCTTGGCCGGACAGGAATAAGATGTCAGGTTTTGGATACACAGACACACTCTTAATAACGATACATGCATGTTTGGTTTTGGTCTTTTTCTGGGATTTGTTGACAATATGAAGAATATCCCTTGACATATCCATAAAAGAAATGTTGCTGCTTTGTCCCTCTGTGGACATCATTAATGTGGAAGAGACGGTACTCACATCTCCTGTTTCCCTGAGCGTCCACAGGGGATCTTCCCCTTCTTGTGCAGGAAGTAGAGAACGCTGCCGAGGATGGCCAGCAGCAGCAGACACAGTATGATCACCACGATGATCACCCCGCTGCCCTCAGCTGCACACACACACAGACATACGGAGAAAACAATCACATGCTAGTGTCAGTCGTCTGCTTCTGTTGATCATCTTCCTTTATTTTTCAGGTCACGAAAGTTGAATAAAAAAAGATGCTTGTGGTTTCCTTATTGGAAGTTTTTTTTAATCCGTCTCTTGCAAAGTGCAGCACTTAATAACTGGAGTACCCTTTAAAAAATAAGGATACGGAACAGCTGCTCTAAACATACAGAGTGCATTATTTAAACTATAATGTTTCTTAAGTGGCTTATTTAACAAAGTCCATTTCTTCATGCATAATAAATAATTAGCTGAGCGTGAAATTATGTCCATTATTTTCAAGAGTCATTAAAGAAAATAGCATTGACTTTGTGCAGTATCTGTGAACCACAGCCTTAATAACTGACTTTATTCAGATTACTTCATCCGTCCGGAATGAAAAGAGGCTTTAACTTTTTAGTCTCCTGGTTGACTTTGTGTTAGAGGCCAGCAGTGTGCTAGTGAGAAACAATATTAACAAATAATATTTGAAAAGAAAAACAGCACTAAACTACAGTATGTGTGCTCAATAAATCCTCCTCATCAGGACTGAGAATATATCTGAGATGGTTAAGTGACTTTGAAGTGTCTTTAATTCATCGTTGTAACCATAATTCCAAAATATTGACCAAATCTTTGTTTATACTCCTACAGCAACTTATAATATTCTTGTGTGGTAAATACATCATAAATATCAGACTATCTCATTATTAAATGCATCATATCATTTAGTCACAGAAGCCCATTTGCATAGTGATGATGACAGAATGTGTAGCAAATGAGTGTATGGTAAGACTCTGATAGAAATAGAAGTACTGAATCTGAAATGTACTTGGAGTATGAAAGTAAAAAGTTTCCCTCTGAAGGACATTTCTACTGTCCGTTTCTGTGCAGAGCTAACTGAACCTCACGTCAATATGATTCAAGGACTATTAAACATGAGCGTAGAATCAGTTGGATTTGTCCGAGCTGATCCTAAATGCACCACAAAGACAGATGATTAACATATTGGGTTGGTAAAGCGTCCCGAGTGTCAACAAAGTGACAGAACACGAAAACCCCGGTATGAGACACTAACACGCCTTTTCCCCAATTCCACTCTCCAAATGTTCCTCTGTGATTTTGCAGCTTTCGTAGAGCCCCCTAAACCTCCACCTCACCCACTATCCATCATATTTACCAACTCCAGCTTGGGCCACAATTACTCTTAACATTTTGTGTGACATACAAGTGATTCTGGTTTCTGTATTTAATAATTCTGCTGCATTGAATTATCCAGATCAGCCTTTTGAATGTGCCGAGTCCACAAAAACACAGAAACAGACTGAGGCATTGTCATTCATTTTACGGTTCTGAGTGTTATAAAACTGTGATGCAATTCATTCTTAAAGTAGATCTTCCACTCCTTGTTAAGTGTGTGTAGGAATCTACTTCTCTCAAAGGACTGTGTTTTACAAAAAGAGACTAATTAACAGCAGTAAACAATCAGGAGAGCAGACGCATATTTACACCCTCTACTCCAGATATTTTTGGCACATTTTCTTTTCTGTTATTGTTGTTTTTAATGGATGTAGCTGAGGAGAAATGCTCTTTATTTGCCCGTTGTATTCCCCATGGGCTAGTGAAGACTAAACGGTATGAAGTGACTGCTCAGTAAAAATGCCCCTCTTCATACTTCACCGTGCAATTTCACCTGGTACTTAAAAATACCACCATAAAAACACGAGACCGCCTGGAAAAGTCAGTAGAAGTGAGACAGTTTTCTCACTTATTTGTTTGTTTAAATAATTCCAGTATACAAATAATGTTTTTCACTCGTGCAGAGCGCTTTTGGTCCAGGAATCATTATACTGTAACTGTGCTTGAATTTGCTGCCGTTATGATTTTTCTCTCTTTATCAAACAGAATATTTTATAAGCCCTCAGGCCATCCCAAAGATCTGCTGGCAAACCAAAGACACTCCTTCTATCGAGTCCTCGTATCAAAAAAAAAAAAAAAAAAGAAAATCATAAATAATGCATACAGTCCTCCAACCCTTCATTGTCACGCACAGAACTTCTACAGTGTGAACACGGAGACAGAAACCAGTTGGAAATAACTGAGCGAGGAGGGAAAAAAGACAAGGAGGGACTGATCTTACCAGGAGAGAAGGGAGCAGTTGAAGTGAGCCGGGGAACTGTGAAGAAGAACAACGACACTTAGAGTGGAATCCCAACATGCACACACGCTTCCTGGGTTTAATTTGATTGCAGCTGCTTCAGTAATTACAGACAATCCTACATTCATCTGCAGGTGTGAGGGGAACAGAGCCAACTGGATGTGTACACCCCCCACCTGATTAATCAGCCATTCAATTATTTGTCAGCTATTTTGATAATCAATCTGGGTTCACGTTAAAGAAAAATGTTCTGGTTTCTTTCCTCATCTATGACAGTACACTGCTTATCTTTGGGTTGTGGACAAAACAAGACATCTGAGGATGAAACTGATAGAGAAAATAATCACAAATTCAAATAAGTGTTAGTTGCAGCCATAAACAAGAAGATTAAAAGGAATTATGACTGACTTCCTGTTTAACATTTAACCTTTAGTTTCAGACTAGTGAACAATTAAAACAAAAAAATTGTCCTAAAAAGCATGTGAACAACTCACTAAATAAAAATTAAAGTATAATATTGAGTGAAAACAATAAAAATCATCAGGAAACACTGCTATAGCATTTTTGTTGACCGTTACTAACATAAGTAAAGGATGATCATTTTTGTATAATGCACATTTCATTAAGAGGACGTTTCAGTAAATTATAGTTGTATTTGAACGTGTGATTGAAATGTACTCATTATTAATGTAAAAATAAAAATGTTAAATGATGAGTATTTCTGGTGCCGACTCACAAGTGTAGAAATGTTTAATCAGCCAGTCGACTAATCGCACAAATTCCTAAAAGACTATAATATTTATATATATATATATATATATATATATATATATATATATATATATATATATATATATATATATATATATATATATATATATATATATATGACAAATGAATGTGCGCTCAAAACCTGTGATGAGAGGTCACAAGAAGAGGCAGCTTTTGTTATGGACTTGGGGAGTTGTAATGTGATGATCTGGCCTCTCATGGGCTGCATCAGTGGAATTTTCCACAACAGTCAAGTAATGTTGGTATAAAGACTGGAATAAAATGGGCTAAAATATGACAAGACCCGGGTAGGGCCCTTTAATATAATGGGAGAATATTTACAAGCAAGCACTGTTTGAATGCAGGACTAACTCCATAGTTACTGGACATTAAATATTCCTCCTCCACCCTATGAATGTACCGCCATGATCCACTCACACACATGTTCCAGTGTGAATTAGAGAAACTCTTACTGGCTTTGATGCTGAAGACCTTGACTTCGGTGCCCATGTCATTGGAAGCGTTGCACAGAGCGCTGATGTCCGAGGTGACTTTCACCGACACCACGCTGTGAGCCACGAGCTCGCTTGCTTTGCTAACCACCTCCTGCCAGTTCTGTGAGGACAAATGCACATTGCTGATGAGAACACAATGCATATCTTTACATCAGAAGAGGAGTAAGTATTGCCAGAATAACGCCAATGGAAAAATACAACTGATCCTTTAGTAAGTTAACGTGAACAAGCCACCTCATCTTTCAAGCAGCATTTTACTTTTTAGCTGAAATATTTTCAAGGAGTTCCAGTCAACCGGTGCTACTGAACATGGTACGTTTCCTGGCTGTCATTTCTGCTTCCTGCTTTTCAACTTCTAAATTAATCGCAACATATCTTGATAATCAGTTAGTGGGTCTTGCATCATATTTAAAGAAGAAAAAGTCCTAAATGTGAATATTTTCAGGTTTCTTTACTTCTCTATGAAAGTAAACTAAATATATTTGGGGTTGTGGACAAAACAAGACATTTGAGGATGTCATCCTGGGCACCGATCGACATTTTAAAGACCAAACAACTGATCGATTAATAGAGACAATATCATTTTAAATATTATCATCTGAATATTATTCGAACCTGCCCAACCCTAACCTGCAAAATGACACCTGGATAAAGTCAAGCTGCTGTTGTAAAACACTCCTGTCTTATCAAAGAAGAATTTGAAAATGTAAAGACAGTTGTCAGGGCAAAAAAAATAATGATTCAGCACAAACTCAGCCACAAATGTTTCTCTCATCTACTTTATAGCTTAGTAGCATTAAACTACACTGACCTCTGCTGTACATCACCACTGTGAGTTAAAGTTAGTGCTGTGAGTCAGACTGGGTACCTGGCTGCCGATGATGTTCCAGGTGATGCTGGGCAGTGGATGGCCCCGAGCCTCGCAGCTCAGGTTCACCATCCTGCCTGCTGCCTCCTCCAGCTGCACCTCCTGCTCCACTCCCACCAGCTGGGGACCACCTAGACACACACACACACACACACGTTCATAAGTGTAGCTTATTATATTTCAGAGACAAGCCTGTTTTATGATTGGCTCCTGTTCTAAATTGCTTGCTGTCACATGTTGTCTTGATAAATTCAGGATAATGTACATTTCCACAGTGCAGAAATACTGTCTTTATTCACTAATAATCCCCAGTCAGTTCTACTTTTCGCTGGATGTTAAGCTATTGAACCTGACACTTCCTGTACAGATGTTTCACATTATAAGCCCTCCAGTGGCTCAAAAAAGCACAATCCTCCTTGCTGCTGAAAGGTTTCAAAAGGGAACAAAAGCCACACGTTCATAACTCAATAGTTTGAGTTCAAAAGAGTGACGCATCAAGGTTGAGAGTTTGCATTCCAGACTTCAACTGACAGAGGCAGGTGTTTCAAATCAAGAGCTCTCAGACTAATTAGATTGGAGGACATAGAAATAGAATAACTAGAAAGGCCTGCCAGAAAAACACGGCCACATAGCTAAGAATCAGAAACCTCTAAAAAACTAAAGATAAAAGAACCAAAATCAACACAGGGGGACATTTGAGTGCTCACATTCAAATGTCAAAAATGTGCAGAACAGAGGAATAAGAAGAAGAAGAATAAGGAGAAGAAGCAGGGATGAAAACATCGAGATAAATTTGTTTCCTTTTCAACACAGCCAAGCATAGAAACTTTCCCACTCACTATTTTTGTGCACAAAGTGGAAAAGTGCTGAGACACTGATGAAAACTAAACTAATAACACAAATTTAATTTAGTGTTTTATGCAGAAGACTATAAACAGATCAGTATTTGGAAGCTTCTCTTGGCCCCACGAGTAAAAGAGAAGTTGTTGCAGTGGTGTAGGAGATGACTGACCTTGGACGATGATGTGAACGGAGCCGCTGGTGTGCAGGGCAGGCAGGGAGGGAACGGTCACCTCACAAACGTACTCTCCTGTTGTTTCATAGGTGGCGTCCTTCAGGTGTAATGTGTTTCCCTTGCCCACCTGCTGCCCATCCTACGACAAACACACACGTTAACGATAACCCTACATTTAATTTGTGAAATAAAAAAGAGGCGATGATGGCAATTGGGAATGTTCAGTGTTTTGGCTCTAAGGATGACAACATCAGCTGGTCGAACACTTTGGTCCAGACTTAAATATAATTTATAATATTAATCAACTTTAAGATGGATTTATATTAAATTTCACATGGTCCCCTATGAATGCTTAGAAATTTGGAAGGCACCAGATTACTCATCAGGTCCAAAATAAATGTGTCCAATACTTTGGTTTCATCTCTAACATTCCCACCAGCCTCAACAGTTTTTGTTTGTTTGTTTATTGTTTAGTTTAGTTTCTATTGAGCACTTCTTGGCATTAGGAGTAAAGCAGTAAAGTTTCATCCCAGTAAAATATGTTCACTGTGTCCAAAGTCCCGATGAAAGTTCTCAATTCAGAAGTTTAATCACTCAAGTTTAAAAAGTTCTCTTACATTTGTAATTAAAAACATTGATCAGAACCTTGATTCTGAGGCTGCTCTGTAAATAGCTTTTGAATAAATCATGAATATAGCGGCTTTTGATGAACCCATATCAATTTCAGGCTTAAATTAACAACTTTAGTTTAATCCGGCCCACTTCCTGTTTAATCACCACCTGTCAATTTAGGCCCCACCCATTTCAAATATGGATGTTGGTTAAACAGAGTGCTCATACCTCGTTTGCATGCTACAATGCTAAACTAACAAGGTGAACATTGTAAACATGACATCAGCATGTTAAAATTGTAATTGTGAACATGTTAGCATGCTAATGTTAGCATTTAACTTACAGACAAACAACCACAGTGTCTAAATGCAGCTGCACAGACCTGCTGGTATGGCTGTAAACTTTGTCCTCCGCCTGCTGCTTGCAAGATTTTAAACCCAATCTTAACTAAACTGATTTGTACGTACCTTGTACCAGACAGTGGATGTCTTCAGGGAGGACAGAGCGTTGCAAGTCGCAGCCAGATCTTCTCCTTTGAGCATGACTTCTGACTCTTTTGGCACAACCACAGCTGGGTCCAAGTCTGAACACAACAAACATAGGAGACAAAACAAGACACAATGATTCACTGGTTGAAGTAATAGTTCTTTAGTCAGAGTGGAGTTAGCCTAGCTTAGCCCAGCTAGCCTGGCTCCATGTTGTTTCTGTCAGTGTGTTTGCATCATGTTTCTGGGTGTGTGTGAGTGATGGTTCCTCACAGTGCACAGTGAGCTGCATCTCTCCTTTGACCTCGGTGTAGCCGTCGGCGTCCAGGGGACGACACTGGTAGATGCCGCTGTCCTTGCGTGACACTGGTGACAGGATCAACACATCACCACGGCTCTCCAAGTCCACATCCAGCTCCTGCAACAGATACTATCATTTGTAATCTGAATCCATGTTGAGATCATGTAAAAGAAATGACAGACACGGAGCTATCGTCTTTGTTTTGTTGTTTTATGGGTAGAATTCTGCGCTGATTTAAAATTGTCCTTTTAAACTTTGCTCTGAATAAGAGGAGACATCTGAACCTTGTTGTCAGAGGCTGGTTTAGGTTAGATCTGGGTCTTCTTTTTATAGTTTCAGTGATCATGGTAATATTTAGACTGATATCTGGGGACACATCTACAAATGCAGCCACAAGTTATACCAGAGTCCATTAGGACAACAAAACAAGCTGTGAGACGCACAGAGAAGTTAAACAAATCCTGAATGTTTAACCGTGACTATCCAAACCCACTTACCTAAATGTAAAAACATTTTTTCTGTGATTTTCTACTCTGGGTAAAAAGTGAAACATCTCGGCAACTATGGGATGGATTTCTATGAAACTGGCTCCAGTCAGACGTCATCTCCAGAGGATGAACGGCGATAAGACTGAGCTGTATATACAATATCTGAAAATGTAATTTTACCATGACGATAACACCCTCTTGGAACACCCTCGGGTCAAATAATAATGCAAATCTCTGAACACACAATATATTCTGTCCTTGCTGGGATAATGTTGCTCAACCTGAAGTTTATTTGGGAGAGTTTATAAATACCTGAATCAAGGATCTAAGGAGAGATGGTGTCATACGCTGTGTAGATTGTAAAACCCCTTAAGGCAAACTGTGATATCTGATTCTGGGCTATATCGATAAATTAAACTAACTTCACAGGAAAATTCATCCACGCTCCACGAAACATGTTCGAGAAGCATGGTAACACAGCTCGCAAAGCTTGCTGGTATACTAGCGTAGCTAGTGAGGCTAACCCTAGTCAGCAAAGTAGCTCTCTGAACTTCTTTCTTTTGCCCTGATTAGAAATTATTCTTATTTAACATCTAAACAATACATTGAGATATGTTTCTGACAGCATTTTAAGTGAAAAATAGGCATTGATAAAATCTCTATCCATATTTGATCAATCTGACAGTTTCATCGGAGTTTGTGTTTGTGTGTTCAGATGCTGTTTTTTCTTTATTTACAACTTTACTGAGTTAACGACCCTCACATTTGTTTTGGTCTGAGATGCTGGTTCGATATCTCCTGGCAGTGAAGGTCGCATATTTAACCTTAAAAATCAAAAAGGACGGTGCAACAGAGCTGCCTCAGCTTTAAACTCCTTGGCATCGTGTGCCCTCAAGGTCAGTGCTGTCAACGTAGAAAATTCAAGTTGAACTTGAAGCATTTTTTTCATTCATCCAACACTTGTGTTTTCTAGTGTGCTTGTGCCTAAAGAAGCAGTGTCTCTAAAACATAGAATGGTGTCCGTAGACAATGTTCCTGTCTTCCAAGTCATGTCTCCAACAACCACTTACCAGTCGTCCCTGACTGCCTAGTTAGTAAAAGTTAAACTGGCAGTCAGCTGAGTTTTTGTATTGTTGTCACTTACAATGGTTGTGTGTCTGACATTTGAATGAGTTGAGCCAATGAGCCCTGTCAGAGTTGGCCTCCGGTCTCAGACCCCAGCCTGGATCTGCAGGGTCAGAGCTGACAGAGCCTTCACAGACCTTGCACACTCATGTCTACATGGGGCCCTGTCTGTGAGCTCTGCATATCAAAAACATTCCCTACATGTCTCCTGTGTGTCACCCATTCTCTCTTGGGGACTTTAAGGGTGAGAAAATGCCATCCATTCTTACTTGTTCTCTGTTGAAAGTGAAGGGCGGCGGGGGGTTGCCATCACCCTGGCAACGCAGCTCCACCATATCCCCCTCTTTGACCAGACCCTGGGGCGACTCCTTCCACAGCTCCACCATGGTGGTGGGGTCTGGACACACACACACACACACACACACACACACACACACACACACACACAAAATCAAATTAAGCAGGCTTATTCCGCTAATGTCACTTTACAAGGCCATTTCCATACTGCTGACAGCACAGACTGTGTTTGGCTTTGCCTGCCACAGTAGCACCAACTGTTTCAAACAATGGACCAACAGTCAAATAATGTGTCTGTTAGATTTGAAATAACATGGCATTATTGACAACAACAAGGTTTAAACGAGTGTTCAGGCAATTTAATAAAGAGACAATTAAAGGAAAAGTCATCAAAATCAAAGCAGCTACAACGGAAATCTTTCAAACTTCCCTAAGTTCAATAGTCACTATCAATCATCTTATATTGACAGACAGAAACAACATAAAACATACAAAAAGTAAGTATCAGTGTAAAAACAGAAATGCATAAATTACACAAAGTCAAATAGTCAGTAAATGGACAGTGAAATTATATTTTAATGCAGCTCCGATGTATAATAGCTTCTTGTGAAAGAGCGATAACATAATAATGATTTTTAATTTCGATTTCTTGCACACCATCAATAAGCAGCTCACTTTGGAAAACTAGTGGAAAAAATGCTTTGCAAAAACTGTAAATGGCTGAGAAGATCAATGAGGAAGCACGTAAAATTCATTTGTAACTAACACCAGAGTGGCAGCTGTAACTGTATGTGGTCCACTTGGCCTCAGAGTAGTTTAATGTCACAGAACAGTGATTGATTAGGTCTCTCTATAAGCCAAGCCTGCATGAAAGAAGTATAAAAAAGGCTCGACTCACAGTGGACAGTGATGTTGACGCTGCTGGACTCGACTGTCCTAATGGCTGCTGGGACAAAGAAGCTGACCTCACAGGAGAACTGGGCATCTTTGTCCTCTTTAACCACCTTGTACTCCAGTGTGCTCTGGACAGAGTAGAAGCCGCTGGACTCCCGGGTCGACAGGATCAACACGTTCACATCTGGAGACAAAACAATATAGATACTGTATGTGACAATGGACCACGGCAATATAACACGATTAAAGCAATCTGCAGGGGCCCTAAATATGCATTATCAGATAAGTGTTTAACTTTCAAAGGACTGAAGGAAACCGGACAAAGAGTCTACCATGTTCAAGGTAATGTAAGGCTGTACATGCTGAACATGCTTACAATAAAAACATGTTGATGTTTAGCAGGTAATGTTTACCACTTTCTCTGTATAATAACAGTTATTCCTTGACAAAGTAAATAGTAAAATTGTTAGTTTTACTGATCAGTCATAAACCAAATATTAAGTCAAATTTTGTGGAGGGTTCACCAAGTTTTTACCGTTTCTCCTTTAGGAAATGTGATTACTTTTACAACATTTTATGGCAACTATGTGATATTAGTCGAGACATTTTAGTCTGGACCACAGAGTCAACTGACCGACCAAACAACAACCCTCAGGCCAGGGAGAGCTGGAACAGTTAACGGATTAATCAATTAATTGTCAACTGTTAAATTAATAGCCAACTATTCAGATCATCTACTAATTGGTCTGAATAACTTTTAACTTAACTTAACTTTTGAATAACGACGGATCAGCTAGTTTAGCCTAGCTACCGGAAGACGCCGATGTCAACAAACAGGTAAGTAGCTGCTTGCACAAACACATTGTTTTAACTACTTTTTTATTCATTTTGAGTCATACACGCTACAGTGCTGTGTGCTAAGGTGTCTGCTGATGTTGCATAACTTTTGGTGTGAGATGTGGAGCATGTTAAGACGCTTAAAACACAGTCTAAAGTTCTGACCCCATGCTGTTAGCGTTCAATGCTACATCTCCGTTCACGGAGCTCTGTAATGGCTGGACCAAATTTGTTCGCGTCTTCGGTACTGGCAAGTCAAGGGTAGCTTGAGCAATGAAGCTGCATGTTTAAATCGACCGAAGTTCTCCTTTAAGGAAAAAAACATCATAGTGATCTGATTCCATGTCTCTTCTTTCTCATAATTAGTAGATCAATTAGAGAATCTTTGGGTTGTGGTACAAAAAGAGGACATTTGAGGACATCATCTTGGGCACTAACAGACATATATTACATTTTATAGACCAAATAACTAATCTATTTACTTAAATTAAATAACCAACAGATTAATCAGACGACTGTTTTCACTTACGTCCTGGTGTAGACATCAGTGGCATGTTGTTCCTGTACCAGGTGATGTTGGGTTTAGGGAAGCCGTTCCGAGCCTCACAAGATGCAACCTAGAGGAGTCACATTTCATTTTTATTATCTTAATTTTGCCATTGTAATCATCTATATTTGACATGGTTATCCTGAGAACTGTTAAACTGCTTGATCGCAGTGTCTTCGACAAAGTGTTCCCACCTTAGACGGCACCTCACTGGTCACAGATATTCCGGTCAGGACGCCCTCGATCACTGGAGGCTCTGGAGTGGCTGAATTGAGAAAAGAATCGCCTTTAATAAACAAATACACGATGAAATAATTCTAAATCTCAAAGGCCCATTTAATCAAAGTTTTTCGTGTGTCCTTACCAAACACTCTGAGGTGGGTCTTGCCCTCGGCACTCCCGGCAGCCAGCCCGTTAACCTGGCAGAAGAATTCCCTCTCGTCGGAGAGCTGCACATCCTTAATGTTGAGTTGAGTTCCCAGCTGGTCTGAAGTCACCTCAATGCGACCGCTGTAGTCAGTGTTGTTATCCACGATCTGCTGATTTTTGTTGTCCCCGTAGAAGATCCGTATCCGTGAGCTGCTACCTACGGCTCGCTAAAGGAGGACACACAGTCAGGAATCACATCTTAGATATACAGTCACTAAGGAACCGTTCAGAACATTTGGTTGATGTTGGACTGATTTGCTTGCAGTAATGAGGGGTAAAACATGAGTCTAGCAGGAAATGATCAAATAGGGAGTGCAGTGGTTAGATTTTCCTCTCATATGCCCACAAGGCCAAGATTAATTGGGCAATTTATTTTCAATTTCTCCCAACTTTATTTTTGCTGGTGTACTGAGATGGCTGGTATTAATAAGTGAGAACAATTTAGTGCGGATCCAAATAAAAACCCACATCTATCAGATTTAAAGAACACCAAGAGCGATTTGATGAGCCATAGAAACACTGACAGCCAATCTGAATACATCTGAAAGCTTTCTACACTTAGCGTGACCTACCAAATAATGTCACAGGAGTGCTTATAATATTGGTTTCTAACTGCAGCCAACTTTTTTTTATGTAAGCTAATTGAAATGTTTTTTTGATGGACTCTAATAACTCAGTCTTGGATATTCATCCAACTTATTAAAGGGTTGTATAACATGATATTAGGCTGCAAATTACAAATAAAAAACATAATTTTACATGAGACGTACTGCAGTCTTAAGTCTTTTTTGATGTATTTTAAAATGATTGCCAGGATAATTAATGTTGACTCAACCAAAAGTCTCAATAAATTGTAAGTATTTGTCTCCAATTGATGAAAACAGAGTTTCGTAAAGTCATATCCTTCTGCTGGTTTACTCTTTTGTTTCTCCGCACAACAAACAGCGGTAACAGCTCATCAATATCCACTTTCCTAAGCTGCCGACGCAGCTGGTGCACTCAGTGCGTGCTTGCTTGTTGCTGCTGTTCACAGAACGTTATCATTCATCAGTGTGGATGCTCACATTGTTATCTTTATAGCTATGGCTATAGTTGTAGATCTTGGCGTGGATGAACCTTACAGCAGGAAATGAAAGAGACTGATGCCACGACTATAAACTAAGCTCAGGGCTCCCTGGCTGTGATTCAAATGACTGTCTTTAAGAGGGCAGCCCTGCTCCGTCCATGTTCGGTTGGATAGTTCCAGACAGGCGGTGTCAGTTTTCACAGCGGGTCCAGCAGTACTCACCACAAACCACTGGATCATGACAAAGCTGGGCTCATTGTTGGCATCAGTGAAGCTGTACTGGCAGGGGATCTGAGCCGAGTCACCCAGGTACACCTCGACACTCTCATGCATAGTCAGCTCCACCTTGGCCCACGCTGTAAAACACACAGACATGCACATAAATCAACTCCATGGTCTCTGTAGATCTCAGATAATCCACAAACTGTTCAGAGACATAAAACGGTATTAAAACTCAGCATAAAAATGTTATTTCATGAGACCTACATCTAATTCAAATCCTGACCCTCGACCTTAATCTAATTCTAATTTAATTCTAAACGGCGTTGTGTTTGGCACATGACTGACTTTTCAAACCAGGGCAACCTGGAGCCAGTCTGTCACGTTCGGAGAACAAAGAAGAAAAGGCTTCTTGTCCACATGGCATAATTTTCATCTCCCTTCTGCCTGGCTGACTGTAACCACAAAACCACGTCTTGGCCAGAAAACCAGTTCCCTAGACATCATCGGGGGAATGCAGGCATGGGAAGGCTAGCCAGTTTGACACTGGGCTGTTGATTCAGAGAGCCAAGAGCTTTTTCAGCCATGTTGGACTTGGCTGCTGTAATAGAGGGGCCAGCTCACACAGTGACAAAGAACAACAAGATGGCACAAAAAGTCTATTTTCTCAGTTTAATCTGGTGTGGAGTTGTTATGCAAGATGGTAAAGGATACTTCCCCTCCCCTCCTCTCCCCCATCACTGTCAGGTGTCACTGTTTGATGATCAGTGGATTTACTCTGTCATGTGTTGTCATCAACTATTTCTACCTGCACTAGTTGGCTCCTAATTAGTCTGCAGGACTTTAGTTCAGCAGAACAGACACTATTGCCTCCTCTTTCATTAATATCCACCAACCAAAAGGTCAATGTACTGTCCATTGATACAGATTTATCATCACCTGAGTCTGTCTGAAGAGAGAGAAGATACATTTGTTGTTTTAATGAGTTTTGACATGCTAGCAGTGGAGGTCAAGAGATAATGTTTGTGTTAGTCACTCATTAAGACATATGTGGTACTGTGAAGGTGATTTGAAAAATCGTATGTAGTCCTAAAACAATATTTCCCATCAAAATGTACCATCAGAAAATGGCAAATGGGAGTATACATTAAAAATATATGATATTCTTAGATGATATTATGCAGTAGTATATGAATAAAAAGCTTTTACACATAGTTGTAAGTAATAATGTCAAACATACTAGCCTATATCAAAATAAATAAAATAAGTGATTCTGCATAATGAGTAGATTTACTTTGATACTACAGTAGTAGTACATTTTTACAATATTACTTCTGTGTGTTTACATAAGTTACATTTTGAATTCAGGACCTTTACATGTAGTTGAATAGTTTTATATCACAGCATTTTTACTTAAGTAAATCATCTGAGTACTTCTTACTTTGTACTTCAAGTACTTAAAGTCCAACAATTGCACACAGTATATGGTCTTTACAGGTCTAATGGAGAACTACTTCATATGTATAAAAGTAGTATAAAGCCTTTCGTGGCTTAAAATGCTATATCTACTGCCCTCCAATCGGTCCACACTATACAAAACACTGCAAAACATAAAAAAGCTTAACTGTTTCAAGGAAAAACTACTATTATGTTTGCTTTTGGGAAATACTAGAAAACAAAAAACAAGCATAAGGACATCACAGTTTTGGTTATTGACAATCAATGGTTTTCAAAAATAGAGGAGAAACAATGAGACTGGCTGGCTCGCAGTGTCCTCACATGTGTTTTCAGCGTTAGTTGAAACAGACCAAGCATGAAAAGAGCTTTAAGAGTCCAGTTGCCACCCTGCTGCCCCCATTCAGCCGGCTGCTCCCCCCCATCACCACCCTGTCCCTGCCCCACCGCAGCACCAATCATTTTCACAACTCATTTTTTTTTCCTTCTGTCCCTCCCTCCCTCCCTCCTCAGCCTGGGCCTACGCGCAGCCAACCATTTCTTTCAAGACAACGCTCACGCCATTGTTCCCCCACCTGGGTGGACCAGAATCAACCCCCCCCCCCCCTTCTCTCTCTCTCTCTCTCTCTCTCTCACACACACCCACACACACACACACCCACGCACACACACACACACACACAGAGCATACACCAGTCAGCCAAAAGATGCTTTTGCGTCCCTGAACTAAAGGTTAAAAGCAGTTCATCATGTACTGGAGTTGTTGTTTACTGTGACAAAGACGATGTGAGACAGCTTTGAGACAAGAAGCAGATTATAGAGGCTGGAGAGCAAAACTATGTCGCAGAAGTCAGTGTAAAAAATGTTGTGTCTCTTTGGGGCCGTGCTGCTAACTTTTCAGCTAATCCGATTAGCACTGGGGGGCTGCTAGGGATTTGGCTCCCAAAGCCAACCTGGGACCGGTCTTATCTGTTCCTGTTGTGACTTTATGCTGCACGGACTAAAGCACATACACACATGACCCATGATCTGTGGACCCTGACAACAAAAACTGCTGCTTGTGTGTGTGTGTGTGTGTGCGCATATATTGGTGGCTGTCTGCAGTCTGTGTCTGGATGATACAGAGCTAATTCATTCAGGGGAAAAAAAAAAAAAAAAAAGGCAGAATATTTGGATGTGTTGACAGGATCAGGCTTGTGACTGGACAACAAGACCCCAAATGACCGGGGCAGAGGGGGTGGGGGGGACGGGAGAGACTTTCCAAGTTCAACAACAAACACAATTAGGTTACAAATGGCTGATTAACTTCTACACTACACTGTAGCATTATCCTTTATTTAAATATCATTATGTCATTGTCAAAGGGGCGCAATGTGGTTATGGGGAAGAAGTTTACACTCAGAATTTTTATATTTACAATATTAAAGAGGTGATAACAGAAACTTTTACCATAACTCAATAAACAAGCTGCTCTCTGAGGAAAATATGGTCCCCAGAACACTGGTTAAAACCAGAATGGTGGCAGGGTCCGCCAAATATAAACAAAGTAAAACCGTATGAAATTGCGTTGTCCTTTAAAGTCAGCTTGTTTATTCACTTTATTCAGTCATGAAAACAAAGAGAGTTTGTTTATCTAGTTTGTAAGGCACAGAAAAATCAGTCAATGAAGATCTTTCTCTTTCTGTCCTTTCTTTCCTGGTAAATACTGCAGAAAGTCCACAATGTGATTTCTTTTAAATACATTTTGAAAAACAGGATCACTGTTTTTTCGGTTTTGTATCTGTTTAGAATTTCTTGTTTTTATCTTGTTCTGCTGCCAGGACTCACTTGAAATATCGCAATGGGACTTATCCCGGATAAATAAAGGTTCAACTAAAAACAAAATAAAAAAAACCTCTCTGTGATCCAGAGACTGATTTCAGTGCTTCCATCTTGCCAACAGGGCTGGCTATCCTTTGAAACGTTTTCAAAACTAGTGCCAATATAACACCGTCTGGTTCCAATACCAAAATGTCTGCCCTTACATTAGGGAATATAAGAAGCCAAAAACATCGCAAATGTTAAACATCTGAACAGAATCAGGAATACAAGACCTTCATGACTAAAATCATGAAACTGATTAAAAGCTCTCCTTCACTCCACCATTTTGCTGCAGCCCAAATGTACTATTCAGGTGACCCATGACCATTTTGAAACTTCAAGTTTGACGTCACAGTCGCTGCACTCTTGGTTGTGTGGAACCAGAAGTGACCATGTCTGGACAAGAGGGTGGAGCTGGAGAGGACATCCTGATTGTATCCGACGGAGGAGCTGAGGACACGCAAGGGTAGCAACTGAAAGCAGCCCCGCTTTATCGTCTATCTATGTGACTCTAAAACATACTTTGCCAAATTAACTTCATGCTGAATTGAGGAAGACTTGAAACTAGGAAACTATTCACTGAGGTAATAAATCAAGTGAGGGGGAGGTTCATTTTCTCATAAGCTTATATACAGCCAGAGTCGCAGTTTAAACCAACCACTTACATTTAATGCTATGAAATTTGGTACATACATTCAGTGGCATCTTAACTTTTCATTTATCCAATCATCAGGTCTTTTCTTCTTTTTTTTATATTTGTCAAATACTTTGACTGTTTAGTTTACTAGATTACTGCAGGCAAAACTGACATTCTATCAATGATGGAATGTAACTCAGTTCATTTACTGAAGTACTGTAATGATACAATGTACAATTTTGAGTTACCTGTACATATTTCCATGTTCTTGTACTCATTACTTCCACTCCACCACATTTTGGAGTGTAATGTAATAACTAAAATTACAAGTTAATTTTCAGATTACATGCAGCATCAGGGCCAAATGAATGGAAGTCTAAAATAAATATTTATATTTCTTTCAGATCTGATTATCATTTTAATTCAAATTATCTTTGATAATAAAGTACATTTAATAATAATTTAAGACTTTTACTCAAATACCATTTATAAGAGTGGCTTTCACTTTTTCTGAAGTAATATAAAACACGATATCTTTACTTTTACTAAACTTTATATAACACTGCACTTTACAATATCTATTAGTATCTATTCTAAGACGGTAAACATAACTAGCAAATCATCAGCACGTTAGCATTGTCAATTCTGTTCACCTGTGTCTCCTTCTCTTTCATTTTCCTCTCTTTCTTTCCTTAGATCCTACCGTTCCTGGGTAAATGGTAGGAAGGAAGACTGACGGGACACAACCTTCCTCAAGATTAGGAACACATTCCCATTAAATCCCTGTGCTTCCGCAGAGTAGCACAGAGGATGCTGACACACGTACTACTTGCACAGAAAGAGTGGTGGCTCTACCTTTTGCATGCATTGCACGTTAAAGAGTAATTCTGCTAATACCTGGCGCCACAAATCCAGTCTTGGGAATGATCTCATTTGTTAAGAGTGGTTTCCTGTAAAGCCTTAAAATTCATTTGGTAATGATCTCGGGCTGTTGTGTACTTTTCACCCCTGTAAACCATTTATAGAGGAGGTAGAGCATGTTGCAGGAGATACACACAGTATTGAGAACAAAAAGAGAAACAACCAATGAGGTTTCTGTCCCTCCATTCAAGCCAAACAGAGACAGACTCACACAATGCTCTCACAACACAGATGAGACAATAACATACATAATGAGGGGCATACTTCCAGGACGGCCTCCGCATACAGTCGCTCATTATGCGCCTAACACGCAGACAATACCCCCAGACGCTAACTAAAGTGGTCACCATTATTGGCTCTCCCATTCGATTAAGGTTGTCAGCTTAGGCAGCTCCAGTAGATCTGCGGCTCCACCACTGATAAGAGTCCAAATCACCTCTGACATAACAAACCAACCTCATCTACTCACCCTAATCCTTCACGTGCCCGGCGAGCCATGAAATGAGACTGAAGCATTTTGAGAACGTAAAAACGTCCCCTAATAAATGATCTATTAACCCTGGACACGAAAGTCTGATTTTTTGGGAGATTGATATAAAATAATAGAAAGAACATGGTGTCTGATAAGAGTATTTTTGGATGCAGATAGATTCATTCTGCATATCTAATGTCATACATTTTCTCCCACATACATTTTAGCAAAGAAAATCACCTTTTTGGAAGCTACAGATCAGCGTTTCAGACTTTCTCAGGACCTGAAGGCTCCCTGAAATAAAAGTTATTTGCGGACACTGTGGGTCCCTCAGAGAGTGGAGAGTGTAAAAAGCTAGCATGTAAGTGTGGATGACAGGGAGGAGGATTTCTCAGAACACAACCCTGGTGTGGTGTTGAACACCTGGGGGACACTGTGTACCGCCCTGACATCAAAGCGTACTGACACACAGGCAGCCCTACAGTGGAGATGAGAGCTCCTTGTCCTATAGTGATGCGACCGCGCTTTCAGACGCAGCATCTGGCACAAATCTCCCAGCAGCCTGTTCCCTGGTCGACAGTCAGTGGCAGTGAAGGGTCCGGGCTTTATTCTTTCACATAGAGAGATAAGGAAGTGCTGCAAATCTCCTCAAAGGCACCTCTTTATGCTTCAATGATCCCCACCCTTTCATGCCGCAGAGCATATCACAGCTCCAGCTCGGGACCTCGGCACATCACGTGCCATGATCGCTGTGTGAAGGTGGACTCACTCAAGTTAAGACCATTAGAAATGTGTGAGGATGATACTGACTTTTTATTCAGGAGACTCTGCATTGTGCAAACTCAGGTGCCGTGCCAAGAAAAGTAGTCAATTTGATTTATCCCTTGGTCCTGTTTTGTAATTTCCTGACTCAATACAATACCAATACCAAACAATACCACATGCACCAAGAATGGCTGCATTAATTGACTGTTGATCAATCTATTGGTTATTTCCTTGATTAATTGATTGCTTGTCCGGTCTATAAATGTCAGTTTATGGTGAGAAATGTCTTGATTTGTCCACATCACAAAGATATTGAGTTTACTCATAGAGGATTAAAGAAACCAGAGAATATTCACATTTAAGAAGCTAGAATTAGACACTTTATACCCTTTTTTTCCCCCAAGCATCAAAATGTTTAGCGATTAATAACCACTCTAGCTCTGAGGTAGGTTGCAGGGTGCAACTAATGTGTGTTATAGATCAGGTTGCACAGTGCAATGCCAGTTCTCATTTGACAGGATTATGCTCGATTTTTCTGTCCACATGGTACACCTCTTTTGGCAAATGTGATTGCAAAGTTTCTGTGGTTTTCCCTGCAGAGCGCATAAACACATACACTCTTTCCAGATGATTTAAATACGTCTGGGGTTTAGCTAATTGATGTCTGTTTCTACTAAAGCAACAATTAAACAATAAAAGCTTTGTTGGCAGAACAAACTACACAAAAAAAGTTACAAAGACAATATATTCAATGTTTTATCTCTCTCTCTCTACGCTTATTGTGTTTGATGCCAGCACCACATTTCAACCAAGGTGGGACAGGAGCAACAAAAGACTAGGAAAGTTGTGGACCAGACCACTGGTAAACAGGTTAACTGGTAAAAGGTGATCGGGTATGAGAGGGGCATCCTTCGAAAGGCTCAGTCGTTAACAAGCAAGGATGGAGCAAAGTCCACCACTTTGTGAAACACATGACTGTATAAAGGATGTTACTACATGGGCGTAGGAACACTTGTTGGTAAACACAGTTTACCAATTGACTGGCTCACACAAACCTCAGCCCTCTTTTTCAAAACTGGAGAGATGGAATTTTAAGAAATGAGTTGAGACTGTCCTGGTATCGTAACTGCCTTCATCCCTGCACATGACTTGAAAAACATGTAATCATTTTGGTGTTTTGCTTCATCTTCCAGTCTCTTACAAACACTCCAGCAACACTGGCTTTTAAGGAATTGCTAATCATTCCCACTGGTTAGCAACTTCTTCAGCAGCTGCATTAATTTTTCATCATCACACCCGATGGGTGAGACTTCATTAAAGGAGTAACGCAAATGTTTTATTTATGCTTGTATCTGATGTTCAGTAGTGAATGTGGCTTGTTCCGCTGCATCCACTACCCCATCAGTGGACCCCCCTCAGAGCTGCTGGGCTCTGGCGTGCAGGTTGCTCCACAGCCACAGGATGGATAATTAAAGGTCAACAGGGTAAACGCTGTATCTACAATGAGGGGGGTCTCCTGTAGCTGATCAGCAGCACAAAAACAAATTTGGAGAATAAGCCTACGGGGAGTAATTTTCCTAAAAACTCATTTAGCAGTTTGTGTGTGCCTCATTGCTAGAAACTTTGAGATATCTAGTGCTTAGGCAGTAGAATGCTACTGTCTGAGCACAGTAACACTATCACTGAAGCTATTGTTTGAACTGATAAACAACTCCAGTTCCACAATCCAGAAATAGCTTTGACCACAATGCTGCATTTCTGCGAGGAACACCAACTGTAATTCTGCTTGGTTTCCATTTCAAACATGAAAATCAATTTTAGCATCCTTCATGATTGGATTTTATTCCCCTAAATGGGTCGGTATGTTTGGACAAAACACAAACCACAAGTATGGAGCACATCCTGACCCTTAAAGAAACGCAGGCATTAAAGCAACCAAATATATGAAGCTTTGGAAGCATTTCCAATGATTAATCTAACATTCAGCAAGTCGAGTGATCCCCCAAAATGACATTTCGAAGTAATCTAGAAACAGCAGTGATTCCTTCTTCGTCTCATATTAAAGTGTGTGAAAGACGAGACATTAAGGTAAGAGAGGCCAGGTATGAGCTGTTATTCTAACACTATAAATAGGAGACCTTTTTTCCAATCAGACCTCAGACGACAGCACGCTGACTGACTGACTGACTGGCTGCCGTACTTTAACAAAGGCCTTCTTATCCCGGCCCCTGTGGTCATCATCACAGTGCTGCATATCCTTGAAAGCTACGAGCTAGGTGCCAACTAAATCAGCTTTCCCTCCACCATCCAGCAGAAATTGGCTGGGCTGAAGTAATCACTTCCATTTCATTTCTCCAGAAACCAAGAGCTTTTCTAACATTGTATAAAAAATGTCAGTGTTGTAAGAGCATCAGACATTTTCAGTGCTATTTTTTGGCACGTTTGCTGCCTGTCTGCCTGTACTGGAGAGTGGACGGTTTAGATACAGATACAAAATATGCAGACAGTCAGTAGTATCTTTCATACAGCTATCAAAGCTATGGAGTTACAGCTATGTGATGTACTGAACTTGCAACGTTTTTGATCACACATAAGGATAAAACTGTCACAGCTCTTCTTTGAGGCTGAGTTAAATGCACTGAGGAGACCTGAACTGTTACAAAGAGAACTTGTTTAATCAAGGAGGAAGTCTTGCAAAGGTATGATCCATTTCATTTGGCAGAGATGCTGAAGTCAATGTTCCTGATACAACTGACGCCTTGTTAAAAGTGGGTCAAAAATCAGTCTTTTCAACATTGGCTATTCCACCTTGCCATTCTGTAAATGAGGTATGAAGACAGAGTGGGAGGTCCTGTGTGCTTAAAGAAAACCAGCGCTGTGATGGTTTAATGTATTTTGTCTATTTTTTGTATTTTGTGCTGGATATCTGTGTCATGGTTTTGGTTGTGGTTTTGTTATTTCCTGTTCTAATTAAAGTTCTCTGTCATGCCTTCTGTCCTGTTCTTCTGTCTCCCTGTTGTCTCTTTCTGCCTTATATTCCCTTCGTCATTCCTGCTTTGTACCCTTGCTACTTTGCTTCTGGTTGGTGCTTTACTTTTCTTGGTTTGAACTTTGTTTAGCTTTTGTGGTTCCTCTTTGTATTTTGCATGTTTTGGATCTGGTTTTCAGCTTTCATTAAAGTGCGCTTTCTGTTACTTGTCTGCAGGCTTGTGTGTCTTGCGTTTGGGTGCCACTCTGTGTAATCTGACAATTTGTATATTGACTATGAGAGTAAATTAGCATTCTTGCTAAATCCGGCATGTTTACATTGCGTGCTTGTACCGCAATACAACATATTTTTGTCATTACTTAAAAAGTGCTGCCCCACTCGTACGTAGATAAGATATGTAAGACTTTACTGATCCCTCACAGGGGGGAATTCACTTCTTACAACAGCTCAAGACTGTAAAAATGTAAGACAGTCACACTAGACACTGATGCTTTTGTGTTTCAAGTCACGACTGTCAAGCCTCATTTACTTCCAGAATGCTGGTATGCTATCCAAAATCACAAAAACAAAGCCAGTATAAGGAATCCTCTTCGTTGTGGCAGTACCGCATGATTTATGTATTAAAAAAAAAGGCAACAGACAGCCAGGCTCCTGATCTCACATCAGGGTTAACTTCTGTTGCAATAGCCTATGCAGCTCTCTGAGGATTTCTTTCATCTGTATTTCTGAAAAAGGGAAAGCTGGTGTTTAACGGGTCAGACACTGAAAGAAATCGATTGTTAATATTTTTTGCCAGCATGGCAGCGTGTGAACTAAGTGTTAAGAAGCGTCAGCAAAAATTCAAAAATAGGAGGATTTCTTTCTCATATTTTTCAGATTATTCCTCTTTCAGTCGATTCCTTACTTATTTCTTTCCATTCTCCTTCTTCGAAACATCACATTTTCCAAACTGGATAGCACTCCATACCTTCAGCCAATCAGTCCGCAGCTTCTCTTGTTTAAATATCATAGCAACTGTGTCATTTTGTCTGTCAGACCTACTCCTGCTGATCCACCATCACCACCATTACCTCCAAGATGTTCCAGGAGATTTAACTGAGACTTTCCATCATTCAGCTGCTGGCTGTAGTCACTCTGAGGAATCCTGCGCTGTCTCCGTTCTTCATATTGGCCTCGACTTCACGAATATGCTTCACATCGGTGGAGTTTAACCGTCAAAGTCTGTCTTTGTTCCTAACCTCAGTAAATATTGTTACAATTTACCTAAAAAATTGGTTACAATTTAGAGATGGAGCAGAAAGGAAGCAAGCGAGTCTATAAAAAAACAATAGGATGAATGGATGATTCATTTCTGTGGTCTTCATACACAACCACATAATTATAATTTATGCAAACAGGCTGAATCTATTCAGTGGGATGTTCTGTGATACAGCATCGCATTGTACTTGATGAGCCTGCTCGGTTTTTACATAAAAATCGTACACAATTAGCTTTAGCAGTGATTGCGAGCTACGCCTCTATGTCACACACACACACGCTTAGAGATAAAGCTCCTATTGCTGTAAACGTGTGTGTCGGTGTGCATTCATATTTGTTTGAACTTTGTTGCATTGTTTTGTGTGTCTGTTTGTGTCTGACTGTATTAGCATTCAAGCTGCGCCTGTACCACAACAAAGGGCCTGTTTGTGCACTCCCTCTGCTTTTATCCCATCTAACAGACATGAGGCGAGCTGTCGGGCGAGCGTGCCACACCTAATTCACCGGGATCAAAATGGCGAACCCCCGCCCGCTGCTCCCTCCCCCCAGATCCCCCACTGAGAACCTTAATGCTCTCAAAGAGAATATCAGAGTGATCACAGGTGCACTGCTGTGTTAATGAGGAGGAGAGGCTACTCCCTGCACCCCGGCCAGTCCGACTAAACCTCCCCCTCCAACACACACACGTACAAACACAACCATGCACACACACTACATGATGCAAAGCAGTGCTGTTTGGACGTAATTAAATAACAATCTCAATTTTGACTCCAGATGAGCGGCCATCCAAAACCCATCTGAAACCTGCAGTCTGATAACCACACTTGCTTACGACAGCGACTGGCCAGGTGTGAAAATAAGATCCCAAACTGTTGTTTCTACATTCCTGAACTACAACCATCCAAGCCTTGTTGGCACCGATAAGAGACGGTGAGCTTTCAGAAGTGAAGAGTGTGATAGAGACCTCGATCAGATACAGCTGGACGTGTGATTCTGGGGAATCAAATCTAAGGGGCTGTTTAAACAACAGTGTTTTTTGCTTAAAACGGTTAACTTTCGTTTACCATTGCGTGTAAACTGACATTACACAACTCCTGTGGAAACCGCAAGGACACTACCGTGCTTCACACATGTGTATTCCATTTGTGGATTGTGGCATTGGTGAGACGTAGCCATTTAGAAACATCTTACCCAAACACTTACGTCTTTCCAACATAACTTCTGCAAGTAGTATGTGGGCCATTTGTGCAACTATTGGTTATTTGCATTATCAGTTAATCTGCTATTTATTTTGTTTGTTTGGTCTAGAAAAGGTCAGAAAATAGTGAAAAATGCCAATCAGAGGAATTTTTACATGAAAATAAACAATTATTGATTTTCAAAATAGTTGATCGACTTCTTGTTGATTTGATTCCTGTTTTCTTTGTCCGACTATCAACTCGACTGAGGACTAATCAGCACAAGACCCTTGCGGCAAATGCAGACTTTACTTTTCACTAATTTATTTCACTGGAGGTAAAGAACTTTACTAGCTTTCCCCTTAACTCCTAATTAACTACGTTTTACGGAGCGGGAACACCAACAGTAATTTGGATACTTGAATACATGATACACGCTGAATTTTACACTTTTTGCCATTAATGCCAAAGATCTATCTTAAAAGACCAAGTTTTACTTCTGAGGGTCCAGAGAGTGTTTTCCATCTCAACTGCTTTTTTTTCATATTTGGAGCAGTGTTTGAGCAGACATGCACGCAGCTGTTCTGAGAGCAGAGAAAGATGAAAAGCACTGATAAGAATGTCTGCATATGTATGTGTGGGTCTGTGAATGTACTCCCGCAGTGGAATCTTATCAACCCAAGAATCACTCAAACTGAGCTCTCCAGCTGCTGGAATGCAGCGGGGCGGAAGATTTACAGAACACAAAAGAAGAAAAAAAGATTTAAAGATCAGATGAGACTTTCTGATGTCAGTGTTTTGTCTACTTAATCAGTAAATCATTTGTTTAGGGGACTTTGTAGATGTTCTGCATCTGTGTGAAGGTGAATGACTTGCAGGTTGAGGAGAGTGCAGCCCAGACAGTGGCAGGCATCACAGGGTGGGGGAGGGACGCTTGTGGAGGAGGGAGAGGACGGGGAGCAAACAAAGCACATGTGGGCTTTAGCTTGACAAGATTTTACAACTCTGGAAAGTTATCACAATCATTTCATCCTCTGTCTCCATGATCGCCATGATTACTCATACTGAAACAGAGTGCACTGCTGAATGACTTTGCGTTGTGATTGTTGGAAGTTAAACAAGGTTTTGCTGTAACTGGGGATGGCACCCCTGCTGGGTCAATCAGAGCTGCAACGATTAGTCGATAAATCAACAAGCCAATCTTTTTAGGGCCGAAAGACCGTTTAGCCGGAGCAGGGCCCCCTTCTATATACTCTGACCAGCCACAACATCAGTGTATAATGTATAAAATCATGTTGCCAATGTGTCCAAGCGGCCAATTTCTTTCAATAATATATAGTTAGCCCCATACTCTCACCCCAGGTCATCAAATATCGATGCAGCACTTTGGCGTCCTTGTGCGAACTAACGAAAAGCCTTCCTGCCAGAAAGCATTATACGTCAAGAAAACCCAGCCTGAGTTATCTTATTGGTTTGTTCTATGGATAACTGCTGCACGGTGATTTAGCGTACCGTTAGGTTTGATTGATCATGGGTTGGGCATCATCAGTGTTGTGTAATTTAAATGTTTATGGATTTCTCTTTGCTAACAATATGTGGGATTTATGTTAATGTGTATTTCCAGATATATTTAAACAGAAAAAATAACTACAAACCTCCAAATATTATCAAACAATAATTTGGCAGACCCCCTGCAGTAACAGTGCGGACCCCTTGAGGGGTGCGGACCCCCTATTGAAGACCAAGGGAGCAAACAATTATAGATTCACTGTGAAGGGTGAAAATAGTAGAATGAGTTCAACTGCGCTATCAAACAACTATTTCTTTCATTGCGGCTCCTTGCATTCCTGTTTAGTGCTGCAGATAATGATTAATTTCATTAATTAATTACTTAATTTTTTTTAACATTAATCCATTAGTTGTTTGGACTCTAAACTCATAAAATGGTGAAAAATGTTGATCAATGTGTCTTAAAGCCCAAGATGACATCCCCAGATTTCTTGTTGTATTCCCTCTAATCCAAAGATATTCAGTTTACTGTCAACGGAGTAAAGAAAGAAGAAAATATTAATATCTAAGCTGCTGGAATCAGAGAATTTAAACTTTTTTTTGTCTTAAACAATAGCTGACAACTAATCGATTGAGGGCAAAGGACAGTTTGTGCAGCACATGTAAACGTGCATGTATGTTTTCTCATGCCCCCCCAATAACCTGTGTGGTTGTGTTCATGTAAACATAGTCTGTGAGCGTCAAAGACAACATGATCCCCTTCGCATGCAGCCATATTGACACATCTCAAACATCTAAACCTCGTCTATTTTCACAACAAACTTGCCCTGTATTTCACTTCAAAATACAACGCTCACCTCCAGGAAGTTGTAAACACTTTTACTCTAACCGGAGTCACATGCCTGCAGTCGGTCAGGCACAATGTCAAACACAATGATATATCTGTGTTTAGAGCTCATAATCAGTCGCATTGTTTGATATGAGAGCAGTTCAACGCCTACTTTATCTTGATCTCTAGACTGGGAGACTCCAGTTCTCAAGGGACAGCAGACAATATCCACTGCTTGTTTCATTCACTCGGCTGCAGCGTGCCAAGACCTTGAGCCAGGGCTGTGGTTATGACTGGATTCCCAGTCTTCGGGTTGCACTGTGTCCTGCTGGGCAGGGGAGGATGGAGAGGAGAAGGAGGTGGGGTTCATGTTGACACAAGCAGCTGTGAACAATAGTAATGTCGTCCCCATTCCCATGCTGTGGAGGACAGGGGCAGCTGGGGGGGGTTTCCCGACAACACCTGTGGGCTGCTCATCCGTCAAGTGATTTGTGGGAGGGAGTTTAGGAGTAGTGAGAAGAGAGGAAGGAGGGCGAATAGGGGTGTGTGTCTGTGTGTTCGGAGGAGGGTGGAGGGTAACTTAGAAGAGTATTATCACAGGACCACACACAAAGAAATGCCTGTTGATTTCCTTCTCTCTCACACCTGTGCATCTGTAAAAAAAACATTTCCCTTCCTCTCACCCTCTCCTGAGTCATGCCATGTTCAAGGATTGTCAAAAAAAAAGTATTTTCTGTATTTTTTTAGGTTTACTTACTTTAAGTAAAATTATCTTTCACACTCACAACTGACCACAGAAGCTGCCTAAAGGAAGCTGAAGCTTCCAACAAATAGTTCCTTTCGCACCTATTAAGCTCCTCTGTATGTTCGTATACAGTAAAGTAAACTCAATGACATACAGCATTTGATCTTCTATGATGTCTTAGATGTGCACTAATCGATATTTCTTTATTAACAATGGACCAAATGACTATGTGAAGTGTAAAAGGGGTCATTAATAGTGATGAACCCACAGAGATTGATAACCTGACTCTGCCGGTCCCCTTTGCTCTACGGTGCGTTTTAGCGTCTTTCAGCTCATTATTTTCATTTACTGTTTGGGTTCTCATCATTCTCACAAACGTCATTTTTCAAGCAGATGTTTTCACTGAAAAAGCCCAGAAAAATTCACTGTGTACAACATGCCCAGCACCATACAGCGGAAAGTTAGCAAACACTGGGGAAGACAGTGTAGCTTTAAGCAGCTAAGGAGTCACATGTGAAAGTCCGATCTGGTGAAGCCAATAGGAGAGTTGATATTGCACTTAGCTGCAACCACTTCAAATGCATAGTATGCAATTTATGCCACTAGAGATCTCTTTATCAAATCAAATGTTTGGTAAACAATGTGGGATCATGGGAGTTGTCTTCATTGTTAAACAACCAGCATTGCTGATGAAAATCTGATTGACATGATCCAGGTATAAATATTCACAGACTAGGTAATGTATTAAAGTTTAATTTATTACTTTAAGTCACATTTTAATTTCCAGTCCTTGATATATCATCGGATTAGAGCCCAACTGATACAGCATTGGCCAAGATTATCAATTTATATTGGCCGATGTAAAACTTTTTAGTTTTAAAGAACACAGTGCAGAAAACGATGCTGGGGGTGATTTACAATTATCAAATTTAGAAGCGAAGTTTTCCCGTTTCAGTTCACTGATGTCATATGAGACAACAGCTGTAAACTGCAAAGTATTCTTCCTCCATTACATATTTTTGTCAGAAGCGACTGATAATCGCATTTGAGGAACCACTGCCAAAAATGTGATAAATCCATATCAGAGTTTTTTACCTCCTAAAAACTGCACATCAGTTGGGCACATCAGATGCTTCCCCAAGATATTGATAGAAACTAGAAGAGGGGAATGAGGTATTAGAGATTTCTCTGTGTTGAACATTATTTGAAAATTCAACTCAATACACATCAAAAGTCTCCTCTTTGTTAGACATTTTAATGCCGAAATGTTACACATCTTACAAGTCTTTAAAAGATGATAAATGTCAGCATTGTATTTGTGGCTTGTTCTGCTGCCTTTAAGTTTAACTAATGCTACTCTAACTGCTGCTATTATTCGTTGCTAACAATCTTCTATTGCACAAGAAAACTGTCTGCACAACTACAGTTAGTACCTTTTCGCGTGGAAGTTGATACGTAAACTATGACGGTTGATGATGACTGAATGCTCGTGTTATTTGCCCCGTCTGAGTTCTTTCTGTCTATGAACGTGTTCCCAGATTTTAAGAATGAACTTGTTGAGTACAATACCACCACTGAGAGGAATGATATAACACTACAAAAATGTGAAATGCAATGTGACCATGATAGGAGGTGGAAACTACTGATCAGAGGGACTGACCATGAAGCTTTAGATGGAGTACTTTTAACAATGCTACTCTTGTATTCTTATTAAACATCTACCAAACAGAATAACATGAATATTAGTCAACACAGGAGACAAAGACAGCAGTGGTGAGGATCCATACAAAGAAGTGCTCATGAGAGAAAAGTTAGATAACCCAAATTTATGCTGAAACATGTATAAATTGACTTTCACAGACAGGCACACGGGGAAAATCCTCCGCTCAGATCACTCCTCTTTGATTAGGCGGTTGATCTTTTAACAGCGTCCAATATCAGGGCTGAGGGAGTGGGGGAGGATTTGATATTTAAGCATCTCTTTATCCTCTCCCTTTTGAAATGTCAAGTTCAAAGATCCAGACCAGCGGCCTTGATCTGTGAGCTAAGACGACCTAGAGAATTACCCGACAACTCCTAACCGTCATCGCACGGCAGAGACGACCACTGCTTTGAGTCGCAAGACGGTACACATGGAGTGTTATTAACTGTGATTATATTAAAGTCTGTAAACAGGCTTTTGATGTTTGTTCCTCGTGCTACGAGCCGACCTGCTAAATCGAATCAAAGCTGTGTTTTCTCTGCAGGGAAATGCTCATTGTGGGTTTGAGCCTTTTTTTTCCAATTGAATAAAACTTAGTCAATTAGGACACTTTCCCAAGCAGAGTCTCTGCAGTAACGCTCACATCCCACAGTGTGTCAAGGCCTTTAAAGTTTGTCTAATTTTTAGAAGACAGAAATGAAAGGGGTTTTGGTGCCTATAATGAGGAGAAATGATGGATGTGCAGCTCTACATTTTTGTGTCGGGTGCCAGTGTCAGTGAATGAAGCACTGCCAGTTCATTTAGATCCAAACAGAGCCTGATGTCCTGTTGAATAGGAGCCAAGACAGGCAATGCACTGAAAATAGCACTAATATGCCAAACATAGAGCAGGGCCAATATTACGTTTTTCACCCCTGAACCCCATCATAGCGATTTATTCCTTTTTTTAAGTGTTTGCAGGCAGTATAGAAGCTAAACAAATGAATAAAGTGAATTATAACATAATTATTCATCACAAATCACAATAAAATATGTCTATTACATTAACAAACATTCATCAATAAATGTATACCTTTAGATAGCTAGTTGGTTATAAACCATTTATGATGTGTCGTTGTCGCAGGAACAATAGAAAGCGTTTGCCTGTTTGTTTTGCATTTGGATCCACCTTGTCTAACACTAACAGCTGAGTGCAATGGAGTGCATCTTTTCATGCTGTTTCTATAGAGAGGTGAGGTCCCATGGTATCTTATTCCAGGAAAGATTTGTTCAGTAGTCAATGGCAAGATACATTTTTTGATCCCGTCTCATATGTTTGTCAATTTAAAAGATTATTTTGCAAGTCAGGAAAGTGGAAGTTTACCATGAAGATAGTAAAATACCACGACGTTTTGTTTAAAAACCGCTCAGTGAACCGTGTCATCTCACCCAGCATGTCACCAACACCAACATGGCCATTACCTCGGCCCAAACCAGATATTAAAAAAAAGGTGAACAATCTCAATAAATCTTGTCACATTGACAACTGCAGCTACGTGAAAGTAGAGTTAGATCTGCAAGCCCCGAAATGTTTTGACAAAACATCATACGTGTAAATCCAAGGCACTATTCGAACAGGATAAAAATGTCTCTTGTCGTTCACTATCATACACTTTCCTTAAATAAGGTCCCATGGTGGTCAACTGAAAGGGACTTAACTTCGCCTCTATAGTTACTATCTCTCGCTGACTGCTGCTGTGTGTGTTTGGCTAAGGGAGCTATTAGCTAACAGAGCTAGTAGCTTACAGCTAATGGTGCTAATCGAGCTAACAGAGCTCTACACACAGCCAACAAAACAAGTTTACTTAATGTTAACTTGTTTTTTATAAATGTAAGCTACTTCAGTGCTTCAGCTGAGTACAGTTTGGAGTTAAAAGTGCTTTGATTGTAAGTACTTTTACTTTAACTAAAATTACAGCTACGTTCACTCCAGGGGAGTAAAATTGAGAGTGTAAAGTGGTGAAAAGAATTAGTCTGGAGCCCTGACATAGTGTTTAAAATGAGTTAAAATTGTTATGATGCGATTTATGTCGTATGTGATATGTTGTACTGCAGCCATATCTTCAGCTTTGACACTTCCTGAGTTCATACAAAACAACTTTCTAATTTTATCAGATTATATTTTGTTTATCTAACACAGTTTGTATCAGCACACGATGCTGCTGCTCTACCCACAACAGACAGATAACCTACATATATAAGCCCAGTTTATTTTTTCAAACAAGATTTCAGTCTTAAGCACTTGAGAATCGATTCTGCTCTGTCAAGCTAACACGTAGATGATAAGGTGATCAAATGCTTATAGAAAATGCTTATGACAGATTGAGTTCACTGAAGCACAGCAGCTGCCTGCATATGAATACAGGAGAACATGGAGGCGATATAACTCCAAAAATGCTGAATCAGAGCTGAATAAAGTTGAATTCAGTGAAGTTCAGAAAGTTTGAAGTAAGTTAAAGTGAAATTACTGTAAGTTCCAGCTCATTTCTGGTCACTTCAGAGTTTTCTGAGGACAAGCTACATCCATCATGAAAAACACGTCAGCACCTTTGACAGCATGACTGCCTCTTATTAAAGGGGCACTCCACTGATTTTACACATGAGGATCAGTTTTCTCCCTGTGGAGAGAACTACTCAGCCTGTGGAGACACTTTCATAATGTGTTCTGTGGCTCTCGAGGAGCTGAGAAAACTCGGACAATGTCACTGGGGTTATCTCAGCTTTGGCTTGTAGACTCCAATTTGGGAATTGTGGGAAGTATAGGATCCAGGGTTTTTGAAGCTTGACCGTCCTCTGGTGCTTCGACTTTAAGCATGCTATTTTTAATCGGTTTCTTTCAAGTCCCTGAAACTCCGTGTTCAGTACAAGTTCAGTGCTAAATCACTGCAGACAAGCATTAATGGATAAGTCTTAAGATATTCAATATTTTCCTTAATTTGAACTTGTCTCATTAACAGACCAATCTCGGCAATGAAATGATGATGATACCAACCAGTACTGTCCGTGTATTACAGACTGATACATCTTATTCCTTTGTCCCACTGACTTGATTGGTGTCTAAAAGCTATCACAAACACATTAGTGAGCCACACCCTTGCAAGTTCTTCCATGGATATGAGCACTGTGGCTTATTTTGTGAGCTTATCAGGCCTGAAAAAACATATTGGTCAAACCCTAGTCTACTCAGCCGTTTTAGGAAATCCTCCTTTAAAAAAAAAAAGAAAAAACTATAAAGATTTGACTCGTTTCTCAGGATTTGCGTGTTCAGTAGGAACAAGTGAACTGGGCACTGACTGCCACAGACAGGCTCAGGACGTCTTTTCATGAGATTTACAGACAATAACAAAAATATATAGAAAGGATTTGCAGCCTTAACCTTTGAGTATTCAGGTCCTGAGAAATGTGAGGCTGTTTCTTTGCAACTAATCTGTAGGATTAATGTAGGAGGCGACATAATGTAACGTGAAACCTGATTTTGCTTGTGTCAGTCACTCTTCTACAGTTGCTGGTGAGAAACCACTCATACTCAAAATCATTTATGTCATACATCATCTACACAGACTGGTCGCAGAAGAGGGTGGAGAGGTGAGGTGGGAGATTTATGTTGTTGTCATAATATCACTGCCGCAGGATAACAAGCACTGTATGGTCGTTAAGAATCACCAAATAATTGACACTCGCTGCTGTGCAGTGATATAGCTGAGATCTGTTTGTCAGAAATGGCTCTAAACTCCAAGAACAGGACAAGACCACAGTCTGAGTGAATGATCTTCAGCCATCTCACAGTATTTCACATCTGAAGTCACTCTCGCTTCTCCACTATTATGTCCCATGTGTTATGTAGCCTTTAACAAGCACAAGTGTGTTTTTTTCAGGGCCAGTCGATATCAGTGTTCCTGGTCTCTGCTGGGCAGCAGATGCCAAGCTAGCTGGGGGTGGAGGAAGCCCATGGTGTCATGACTTCTCCGGCCCTGCAGGGGACTTTGCAGAATAAGAGATCTCTTCACCAGTTTTGCTGCTCGTCAAACATATTTCTGTGTTTTTAGATATAACGTCCCAAAAAAATTATCATAATTTATCTTTTTTTTTGACTCGATATATACGCAGCTAGCTTACAAACAGTACAGTCACTATACATTAAGGCATCTTATAGATTAACTGATGACTGTGCAGCACTTCAGGAGACATCACTTATTAAATGGGACTCTGGATGGGGTCTGTTACATCGATATGACTGCATATTAGATAAGTATGACATATGCTGCAACTTAAACAAGGGGCGAACCCCTCCACCGACGGGGTCTTAAAGGTGAACAAACACACTTTATGGTACTGTTACTGGCATCTTTGAGACAGCTTCCTGGAAGAATAGGCTGGAAAGAAAGCAATATGGCAATGACTGCGATTTCATAATATGACCAATAAAACCCTCTAAAGGCAATTTGTGCTACCACTAAAGCATATTACTAGGGTTTGGTGATATCTAACTATGAAAAATGCTGTGGTGAAAGAACAATAAAGTGATAACAGATGTAGGACTGTGAAAAAATAAGAAAAAATAGAAACTATCCCATTTTAAACAACCTTCTTGGATTGACACTTGTGAATAGATGAGTTTACGGAGAACACTTGAATGCATCATAAAGTTCCTGTTCCTGTGTGTGTCAAACTGACTCTCAGAATAACTTTTTGTTACATGACTATTTTGGTAGAATTATTTACCCTTAGAAGATTTACATGCCAAACACACACACACACTCTCTCTTTATCTCTATATTATTAAAATTAATTCACTCCCTCTTGGATGCTTTCCAAAATTGGATCCTATTGAATAAACTTAAATCATCAGTACCCAACCCTAACCAAATGCAACAAGTCAACAAAAGATGGGTAAAATAGAAATCTAAAACATAACAACCATTAAATGCTGACTTACAGCAAGATGTAATTTGTGAAGCCACACATTCTGAGACCACTGTCTTCAAAACTAACAATTCCTTTTGTTGTTTGTTCCTTTTGTTTGAGTTAGCGGACTCCATTTCTAAACTACGGTTCACTACTGTTGCTCTTTGTTAGCGGCACAGCGAGTCACTGAGATGAGACACTCGAGCAGAGTACGTGCATAAAATCACGTCCTTTGGACTTTGAATGTTATAGTAAACTGTCTATTCCATCCTTTTTCAGTCACTTATCCAGGTCAGGGTCACTTTCACCAGAGGGCGAGCAGTGCAGCCCAGACGTCTGGCAAACTGGTCCAGGTCCTTCAGTCTCCATGGGGGGTTTCCCTACCAGATGCCCAAACCACCTCGGATGACTCCACTCAGTGTGGTGAGGCTGCAGTCAGTCTGGCACAAGGGTCTTCTTCTGTCACCTACTGATGAAGTCAGAAGAACTACAGGGAGACGTTAGCTAAGATAAGATTCATGTTTTTGTCTCCACCTCGAGGGATGCCTAAAGGTTTTTATGCTTTTTTGCTGTCACAGCTGAGAAGTGCATTTAGGTTGTTCTGCTTCCCAGAACACATAGCCAAGTCAACAGGAAACCTGCAGAGAAACCCCACTATGACCATTAGATTGTTGTGTTCTTACAAAAAAGTGTGCAAGTGCACAAAAGTCCCCATTCAAGTCCTTTCACTTGCTTTGTAAGAGGTGTCATTCAAAACTATGTCATGAGAGTTAAACAAAAGGTATCCACAGTGTACTACAGGTTTATCTGTTAAAACCAAAGTCAGAGGAACACTATAATCATCATAACTCATCACATATTTTGCACTGGGCAGCAAAACTGTTCATAGCAGGACAGATAAAGAGACGGACTGAAAGCTTGTACTGATATGTCACTGCAGAAATTTGAAGGAAATGAGCCAGCCTGCACAGACCACGCCGTCCAAACCCAAATGTGTTGGGGGTTTATTTTGGTCACGTACCATTCTGCCTGAAATAACACACCAATTTTAATTTGTTTGGAACGTAATGCTGGCTGCCACATAGCTAGTTAATCCAGCATGGTATGCATGATGTCTTCATTTGGTTTTGATTCAAGTTTTTTATTATGTTGACTGTTTTCCAGCTACAAAATTCCTCATAAACGTGGTTTTGGTCCAGCTTTATCACATTCAAAATGCAGGCAGAAAACTTCCACACAGCTTTGACACTGTCGCTTTTTGTATTTTAAGAAGAATTACAGAAAAGAAAAAAAAAAGAAAAAGTAATTACATGCAGGAAATGCTCTTTGATGCTCAACTCTGCATCTCACATCAACCATGAAGGTGTTTGCCAACAGCAAACCCCAGGCTTTATCTTTGTCTTCCTCAATCAATCCCAGATGGCAATTCAGAGAGTCTTGAATCCAGTGCATGGGACAGTGTTTGTCTGGAGGCCTGACAAGTCTTTATTCTAAAATTGCAGTTGTAGAAGAAGCCCCGCGGGGCAGATTCCAGTCCCTAAACTTGAGCTGCCGAGGTAGATCACATTACAGCTTTCATCAGACACATCTTCAAAAAGACACAGACAGTGTCTGGCAGCAACTAAACTGCCCCAAAAGTCAACTCTGCACCGAGGCTCCTTAATAAATCCTGTCTGTGTGACTTTACTCTTCAGTGTCTGATTCTTATCTGTGTACAAAGCCTTTTGTCACATCTTATGTAGGTTGATATTTCACAACAAAGCCCACCACAAGGCACCACACTAGTTCTAAACATCTACTACCAACGCTCATGTTTTTCTATGTACATACGGTCGAATCCGTAATAGACTTTCACAGTTGGAAAAGGACATGAGGCTGATCTTTTTCTATTCAGATTCAGCTCATCTCTTCAAACTGTTGGCATCTGTAGAAAGTTCCTCCCACACGTCTGCTCTCTGACTTCTGGAAGGTGGAAGGAGAGCAACAAAAACGGCTAATAGACTATAAAAATAAAAGGTTAACATTTTTATTTATCATATCAAACTCAAACAATTCATGTTTTGCTCAAACTCCAGTCAATTTGTCAAGAGTTCTATACACATTACAGAAAAAAAAGTGCCAGATGTGATGCCCATACTGTCAAGTCTGTGATCTTGTTTCCTTGCATTTTGATTTGATTGATTCAAATGTAAGTAAAAATGTTTCCAGTTCAAGTATTTTTTATTCCGTGAAAGTTCTTGTATGCTACACACGTGTATATTATGTAGATATTTAATTTTTGAGATGGTTGGTTTGTGTGTTTGTTTGGTTATTGGTTGGTTCGTTGGTTTGTCAGCAGGATAACACAACAACTACAGAACAGATTTTGACAAAATTTGGATGGAGGATGAGTCCCATAACACATAACTGGTTTAAAGGTGCCATTTATACCAAACCTTTATTTTTGAGTCTTATTCCCAATTTATCAAATGACTCTGGGTTTCCCAATTCATCAAAAGCGGATGCTTTGGTAAGCACCACTAGTTTGTTGAGTTAGAATGGGACTCAAAAATAAACTTTTCATTTCTTCTTTTCAAGATCTATCGAGTTTGGGTTAGGCTTGGTTGAATGAAAGAGGATTGTTGGTCCTGGGAGGAGGTGTGTGCTTTACTGAGTGCCATTCTTGTTTTATCTTATATAATACAATTTTTTTTATATCTTTGGGTTGAGAACTATCTTGGGCTCTCTAAAACTGTGATAGATATATGTTTTTTACTATTTTCTGACCAAACAATATATAGCAACTAATCCTAGTTCGAGAGAAACTGAGACACTGGAAACATTCTGCACAAATTCCTCTGTCCGATCAACAGTTGCTGCTGCTTCTCCTCCATCAGCTCATTTTCTGCCTCTCTTCATTCTCCTGAGGGACACTTAAACAAAGAGATGAGCCCTCTGGGGAATCTGCCAAACAAATGCCTCGCAACCACTGACTGAACAACAGAAAAAGACAAAAATAATTAGGCCTGCACTGTAAATCAGCTGTGGGCAAGCGTCCCACACAAAGCATGAAATGTGAGTTAATTCATTTCACTCTTATTCCTTTACCATTGCACTCACCACTGAGCCTAAGGGGCTGGGATAACATTTACAGCACTGACACAAGACTCCGTAATCCTACTCTGTGCATAATACCAAACACAGACAAACCCTCTACTCCCTCGTCCAAACTTAAATTTAAAAAGCACATAATGTTGAGGGTGTTTTCTCAACTCTGCAAGTTTTAAATCTATATCCGGGAGTTTATAGTAATGAACACACTAATCAGAGAAAAAAAAAACTGCCAGATGTATGCCAGATCCATGGCATGGCACAGCCCATTAGCGCAAGAGGCAAACACTATGAAAGACGCTCTCGTTAGCCCCGAGGTCCTCATGAATATTCACACACACATGTACAAGCCGAACACAGAGATGTCTTTCCACCATCAAAGTCAGCCTGGATTTAAAAGTGACTTCGTTTTAATTTGACAACAGATGTGAATGCAAGTTGATGTGACAGGAAACTGACTGGCAGAGTGCCAGACATCACGAGCTCCAACGTTCAACCTGGATTTACTTGCAAAAATAAATAATATCTCGTCCATAATGTGATGTGATGCATTTGTTTTAAGAAGACAAGTTAGCAGGTCCAGACAGAAATAACTCAACAACTACTGGATGAAAATTGGTCGAGATATTCACGGCTCCCAGTTGCTGTACGTTACTAACTCTAGTTTCTCGACTGTATTTAGATGGATTACAATTAAATCTGGGTTCGGGTTTGATTTATGACAAAATGAAGAAAAAATTATAATTTGTGATTAGCACAAATTAGGATATGGTAAAACAAGTACAGAATAATGCCAAATTCTATCATTTAATGGAGGTTAATGCAATATTAACATATATTTCAGTGTATTTTGTTTGGTCTTGTGTAAATGTTCATCCTCAATTGGTCAAAAGATTAAATAAGTGGACTATCCCCTCTGCCATTACAGCTCTAAACAGCAGGCGGTAGATGTCGTGGTCTTTCTTGTTTATCTGTATATGTACGTATGTATTTTTATGGTGCTGCACGTGTGCTGGTGTCTTTGTCTGGAACAGAACTGTGAAAATGAATTTCCCCTCGGGGACAATAAATCATGAATCTGAATCTGAATCTATCCACCAATTTATTTGGCTGCTGACTCCAAAGCTGGTCTTTGGCTGACAATAACATGGACTCCGAAACATAAAGAAGCTATTTTTGGTTGCTGTCAGAATAATTAACCTCACCATCAGGAGTCAACAAATCTTCTCTGCACGTTAACCCTTAAATGACTGGAAAAATTCGGACACTCCCTGTTGTATTTACTATTTTGTTACATTCGTCATATGTGCTCATGTTTTCACTTTGCAACTTAATCCGGGTGATGAGCTGCTCTAAATATATCTCTGAAGGCTCCAGGTGACACTGACACATTGGCTGGTTTGGCAGTTTGACATAAACCCACAGAGCAAAAGAAATCAGAGGACCTGACATTCCTCAGGACAATGACACCGTCTTATGGGGAAGCCTGAAGCAAATACTGAAAACAAGTCAGTAGCACCTGCATTGTTCCAAAAAAGAAACATCTCTCATATCCATTACAACACAACTGACATGAAGTAACAAGTGAAACATATAACTAATGACATAGTGCTGTGGTCACATTTCATACACACCTAAACCCCTCAGGATTTAAAGGGGAATCTGTGCTTTCCACCCGCCAAGAGACCTATGAGTTCACAATGGACCCTTTTAATAATGGACAGCCTCCTAGAGAGTCTCCTGCTGAGTAACACTGCCTCGGAGCTTTACATTTTTAATGATGTTTGGTCGACAACAAACTAACAAACAACTAACTAACAAATAATTTCAAAAAAGCTTGATAATTGCTTCAATTTCTATGTAATCCAGCTTCACTTGGACCTGCCACTGTGTTTGTCAAAGATAGATCCTAAGAGTTAAAACAGCCAGCTGCTATTATAGAAATATGAGTATTGGCATTTCTGTCAGCCAATAAGTAGCAAACTATATATCAATAAATATTGCAACTGAATATTTTAAATGATTTCAATATTCATTATTCACAGTATTAATACTCTAGTACACCCATCTCCTCCTGAGGTAACTTAGATGCAGTCATTCTTAACATACAGTATACATACAAGAATCGTTACGTTTATCTTTGAACAAAAATCTGAGATTTTGTGCCCCGAATGAATTTTTCCCTGTGGTGTCGAACATGGTATTTAATATCAATATATTCGTGACAATTGTGGTATCTATCTTCTCATGTAGCTCTCAGCAGAGTATTTCCCTCAAAAAAAAAAACTATTCCTTTCAAAACAAAATTAAGGAGATCATCATCAAAAACCAGCCTCCAAATTCATGTATCTTAATACATTTAAAATCTTTTCAAACACTCAATTTCAGCTTCTAATTTAAAAATGTGTAGCTTATTGCAATGATCTGGTTTGTACCAGCTTTTATGATGCTAGGTCAAAGAAAAACACCTTTAGACAAAATTCAACTGATCTGAAATCAAAATGATTTTGTTTGGCACCAGGATCTCTAGTCATCGTTGGTTGGGGCATTTTGGAAGTCCAATCATCCAGTTTCTAAGAAACTGTTTGGCTCCTCTTGCAGATTGTATTTTATGTAGTGCCAGCTTCATGTGCAATGTCTCAAAGCTTGATCAAGCTAACTTGACTTTACTTAAATTTTCCACAAAGATTCTTACTCTTAATATTAAACAGATTAAGACAGATTAAGGATGCTGAGCTCTTTTCACTCCAGCATCATAACACACATTTATCAAGGTAATCCCACGCCTTAATTGCACACAACTCTTTCATGTGTGTTCCTGCTGTTTCAGTCAGAACTTGTTGACAACAACAAGCGCAAAGTAAATATTCCCAGGCCCCGTTTGCTGCACTCAAAAGGGAAAAAAGGCAAAGGAGGGGGCATGAGAGAGGTGTGTGAGGAGACACAGGATGGGGGGGAACACGGCTCAGAAAAGGCGGGAAGGAGGCGAAAACCATTGTGGTGTACGATTTCTCTGTAACGTGAGCCCCGGCTTGTTGCCCCCACAGCAGAATGTGCCTTGTCCGATGGATTGGGCGTCAGGTGTGTGCAGCTGCTGCTTAAGCTCTGTTTGCACACCAAAGGGGGATAGAAGTTGGAAAAGAAGGAAGGAAAAGCTCCTCAATGGAGGCGACACTGGAGGTTTTTTTGTCTCTCCCTCTGGCACTGATGGGACTGCTGCCAAGACTTGGATCATGGCCCAAGAGAGTGCCATGTGTCCCACAGATGGGCCTTCTAAATATGAAGGGACGTCATGTACAGATGGCCAATTTTGCCTGTGCAGAGTTTTAGAGACAAATGGCCGAATCTGCCAAAGACTGAAATGCTCTTAATGAATGTCTTATTTTGAAAGAAAACAGGTCTGTCTTCAATATATATGCACAAATGTAAGCATGTGGTATTTTTAGCCTAAATAATGAGTGTCAATGAAAGTATGTTCAAATACAAATGTACAACAAACTAAATATTTAAAAAAAACTAAAATTAATTATAATTTGGCCTCCAGATTACTTTATTCTTAATTGAATTGCTTTAAATTGAAGCGTCACAATGTGCAAATGTGTCCCACTATATCATTAACAATACTTTGACAGTGACTGATATATTTAATGACTAAATACAGCAGGAACACGCATGGCTGAAAGCAAAAGTATGTTCATAGAAGAGGAAAAGAACAGAGGAGCTTCAGCACACGACAAAGACCACATACATGCGCTGACGTCTCATCTCTAAATTGATCAGGAGACGACACACACATCAAGATCCATCTGATTCTGCTGAGGTGACAGTGACTGATTGATCACATCGTACGCTCGCCTTCTGGTAATTAATTAGTTGCATGCTTTCAGTGTGGATATCGTGGATAACTCAAACTGCTGTGTGTGTTTCTGTGTGTCTGTTAGGAATAGGAGGTTGTGTCTGTTCCCATTTTTGGCCGACATAGATTCCACATGGTTACCGTGGCAAAACTCCAGATGCGCTGCCTGGTGGTGCAAAGTAACAAAGTACAATTACTGAAGTACTTAACCAGCTTTTTGACCAGCTTTGTGTCAATGCAAATTTGGAGGTGTGTGCAAATCAACAATGTTAAACTTCTTGCCGTTTTGTCTTTAACCCAGAGCTCTCCAAATGACTCCCAAAACGTGTCATCTGGCAATTGTGTCCACTTCGGATTGTTGTTCCACACTTTCTAAGCGTGCTTCTATGGACACAACGAAACTATAAACCAAGATTCTGTTACTAAAATGCTTTTACAAACTTAACATACTTATTGGCTGCAATAGAGAAAGATGGGAAGTGGCCGCCATATTCTATTTTGTACTGTAAAAACAGAGGCTGAAATAAAACTTTGAAACGAGGCAGCTGATCAAATATGAACCACAGGCCTGTTCCTTGACTATTTCCCACCTCAACATACTGTTATCTGCTTCCAAACGGAAGACTAACCAAAGCCATCCATCCAACCATCCATCCTGGATGGATGGTTGGATGGATGGATGGACATACTGTTACCTGATTCCAAATGGAAGACTAACCAAAGCCAAGCACCGCCAAACTCTCAGTCTGGTTCTTGTAGTTTTTCTACATTTTTGACAAAAGGGAATGCCACAGTCTATTTTCTCCACCAATTAACCAGAAAGTAAATGCATGAACAATAATAATTCTTGAGGAACTGAATTTTCTGCGACTTTATACTTCACTACTTTTATCCGGCAACTAAAGTTACTCGTTACTTTAAGATCATAAAAACATCAAATTGTCATATTTGTTCCATACATTAAAACAAAACACTCAACATTATATTAAATTAACTCCACAGCAGCCACCTCCATCTGGCATTAAAAACTGCTAGCTGACTCTGATGGAAGGCCACAAGCTGAAACTACAACAGCACATGTTGCTGGAGTTTTGATATCATTAAAAAACTGTTTACATGCTACTAATAATCCAGTAGTTTAATCAATAATGTAGTACTGTAACACTGACTGAGCACATTTAGCCCCTGAAGGAATAACCCACTCATATTTTCAGCTGAAGTTTGTACTACATTTTGCCAATAACATTCACATACTTTTACTTCGATAAAATGTTAAATCTTGGACTTTTACCTGTAATGAGACTATTTTCAAATTGCATTGCTACTTTTACTGAATTAAACACCCATTTTATGCTGTGCAACATAACATCTGGGTAAATCAACTGTGCTTACTGGTACATGTAAACACTGATGGAGTGGCCATCTGCACAGGAAATCACTGATTTCCCCATCAAAATTAAGTTTAAGGGACGATTGGTTGACCACATTACAAGCTGTGAAATGCCACTTTAAGTATAGACAGATGTTACAGGTTCACTCTTTAAGTAAATAATCATGTGGATGACTGTGTTGGGCTGTTGAGCAAAAATGCACCATCCAACTTCCAAAAACACACATCTACATTCATCACACTGCTTTTACAATACTGTATACAAATAATCAATCCGGTGCAAGCAGTGCAGCCAAATCCAATACGTGGGATTCAAAGAGGCTTTCAAGAAACGACCCTCTCAGCACTCTCCCAGCACGACGAGAAAAAAAAACTCAGATGTGGAACCCTGCAGCACTTTTTAACACATTTTTAAAAATAAATACAGAAAAAAAGAGAAAAAAACCTTCAGTGTGGTGCTGGAGATATTGTTCATGTTTTTGATCCAGTGTGTGAAAAAAGTTTGCGCTGTTCTTCATCCCCTGAGTGCACACGGATGTTCCTCCCTCTCATGAGTAATTTCCTACATTCCTCTTCTTGATTGAGTTTGCTTAAACAACCGTCACAAGCTCCCCAAAAGCCACTATCTTCTCCAGGGTGGATTGTTCACCATATGGATTTTTCACTGTTGAATGACGGGCTTTGAATAACACGCAAGTCAGGGATGTTTTGTAGAGCTCTTCAGCACCAGAAAGGTAGTCAATACAGGAGAAATCCCCTCCCAGAAGGCCAGGGATCAAACTACAGAGGCAGCTGTTGGATATGAAATCCCACTCAGACATCCAGCATCCACTCACTGCAGAGATATACCAGACGTGCAAGACAAGGCTCCTGCAAACCCCCTTCAGTTTAGGCTTAAGGCTGGATGTCAGCTCAGCTCCTGCTAGCTGAACAGCTCCAGCTTTGATTTTCTAAAACACGCCTCGGATCTTCAAAGCATGCAGACGCTTTAAACTGAAGACTGACACAACAAACACCAAAAAACAAGATTAAACTCAAACAAAATGAATTTCGGACAATTTGCAGCCGCTCTGCAGACAAGTTTGAAAAGATTTAAGGAGGTAATCTTCAACTTCCTCTCAGAAATCAATTTCTGATGTTTTATAACAAAAGCAAGCAGGCCTGTTGTGATGTTTCCCCCTTTAATCTACCCTCTCGCTGTATGCCTGTTATGAAGAAAATACACCTAATTGTCTTTTTTAAATGGGAAACAATCATTCTGAACAAATCTTTGTGTGATCCTTCAATATCCGCTACTGGTTACCCGAGCATGAGGAATATTTTAGAGTTATTTTCAGGCGATGCACTTGAGTAAGCAGAAGATGGCGAAGTCATATCTTAGTTGACTGTACAACAAGTGTTGTAGTGAGAGATTGACAGCTATTGTTTACAAAACCAGCTGATTATTACAGGGTACAGGGTATTTTGTGCATTAAAAACACTGAAGTAACATGATCACGGATTGAAGTTGGACAGAACTGCTTGTAAGACTGATTTAAAGAGACATCAATAAGTGCTAATAAACTGTATATTTTACAACTTTCATCACTGCCGATTTGTGAAGCAGACATCTCAGATTTTGAGGTTGAAGTGGGTGAGGTGCGTCCAACTTACCGAGTCATAAATCCTGACTCCAGGTGATGTTTCAGTCGCAAGTGTCAACCAGAAATGTAGCCTTCCGACTTCAAATAGATCGCATCGTTATTCAACTCAGGACTTAAAGCTGGGGTTGCAACTAACAACTATTTTCACTGTGGAGTATTCTGTCATTCACTGTCTCAATTTATATATTAGCAGTTTTTTTTCACAAATTTCAGAAAATGGTAAAAATGTTGATCATTGTTTTCCAAAACCCAAGATAGCATCATCAAATGTCCATATCTGCTCACAACCGAAAGATATTCAGATTACGGTGATAGAGCAGTAAAGAAACCAGAAAATATTCACCTTTAAGAAGCTACAATCAGAGAATTTAAACTTTTTTCCTCTTCAAAAAAAAAAATACTTCATGGATAATCAAAAAAGTTAGCAATAAATTCTAGTTGTCAACTTACTGAATAGTTGCAGTACACACTTAAAAAAAACACATCTTTCCTTTAAATTAACTAAGTATCCACGTTCAGCAGATATTGTTGAATGGCTGTACAGACCTCACAACCTTAAATAATCAGTGAAAGAGTTAACTCAATAGGACGCAAGGTATTTGATTGTTCACCATGCTGACATTCATGTTAGCTGAATTAACTTACATATGCTTAATGCTACACGGCCACACACTATTATAATACCACAGGGATCAAACAGCGCACTCTCTTTAATGAAAACAATGAGCCGATACATTAGATTATATGGCTGTCATGCCTGGCTATCACTCAGGCAAATGCACTAATCCCACATGAACAACTGCAGCCAACAGCTGCACACTTCCTGCTGCATTCAGACAAGCCCAGCAGCAGCAGCAGCAGCGGAGTGAAGGCATTCTCAGGCACTCAGCCACAGAGACGGATCAGGAAGAGGTCAGGGAGACCAGCCATTATTTACACCAGGAGACTGACTCACTGGGATACCTTATGAGTCAGGTTTTGATGCTTCTTTACTTGCTACTGAATCACATTTTCTTATCTGGAGGGTAATGAATGACTAAAGAAGACTCATAAATCATCCAGACAAGAACCAAGATAATCAGACAAAGACTCAGACCAAACATTGATGGATTGACAGGTTAACAACTGGGTAACAATGTATTGTTACGGTTACACATCCAGCACTATTTATATCGAAATAAGATGTTTTTCTTCTGTATGCAGTCTGACCTTGTGGTCAAAAACAATTTAAATATCCCAATCATAAGAGTGGCTGTTTGAGGATTTTAATTCAAATGAATGAGTCATTCTTAATTGTTTTTTAGAATGTCAGTAAATCTATATTAATCACAATAAATAATAATAAACTGAATTGCTTACTATGACATTTAGGTTCAATATTACCACACAGCCATGGCATACTGTGTAAGACTTAAATATGACATTTAATAAGAGTTATCTGTCGCAGAAGTAACGCAAGTTTTTCTATGACACATTTATAGACACTGTCAGCTGATAAACCGTATTTTTATCGCAATCTTAACATGTGCAATAAACAAATAAACATGATCAAGAGAAGAAAATTATTTAATTTACTCGTGATTAATTGGTATCAGTTTGGTGAAGACTGTGAGGTCAGCTAGCACGCTGGAGCTTGGAATTTTCCCCAAGTGTCCAAACCAGGTCATTCAGACAGAGCAGTGGTGCCAGTCAGGAGGACCACACTGTGTCAACTGCGTACTTTAAACATGTTGTTCCTTCACTTCTGAAGGAGATGTTGACAGTGTAAACAGAGAAGACAATAGGGGATAACACACACTCTGTATTTAAAATCAACTCACTGAATTTCTAACTATTTCCAAGACCTGTTGGTGGCCTCTCCTGTAAGAAGCTCTTGATCCATTAAACCAGTTTCAGGTTCACCTGAAGCTCCACTTGGCAGTGTAGTGGGCGTGTTTGTGTGTAGAGTATTAAAAGCAGAAGGGAAATCCTTGAATAGAATCATGAACTCTAAAGTTTATTCTCTTGGTTGATTCATTTCATCATTATTACCACTAATCAAATACTCAAATGTCAAAAAAACAGCAAAGATGTCTCTAAAATTCAATCCAGAATCCAAACATACATATCTAAAGCCCTTGTTTTATTTCACTAAGCGTGCAAAGATTCTCAACTGATGATGTTATATGATGAAATAAATCCGAAAACCAAGAAATTCTCCCATCTGAGAGGCTGAACCAAGAGGTGATTTGGTCTTATTACTTGAAAAATGATTTAAATTATCCATCCATGGAAGTATTTAGTGTCGCTCATTTTCTGTCCATCATTCATTAAACAACTTGACTAATCCACTTTAATACATTCTGTAGTACTTAACAATACCATGTATTTTATAAGGACAACCTCCAGGTCACTAAATATCAAAGTTGAAGCCCTTCAACTGTGTAGTCCTTCTATGAAAAGTAAGAATTACTGCACAGACCTGACAAGATTACCCTAAAACGACTTTAGAAAGCTCTCCATCAAGAAAAAAAATTGTTGTTTCTTTGTAGCTTCACTGAACAAAATGGTAAGCCTTGTCTTTCTGCTCGAAAAAGTCACAGAGCTTACTTTGATTCATAAACCACTTTGAGGTTTGAACCACAGTGTTTCCTGCCATTTCCAATTCATCTGTATCCTTCTCGTATCGGATTGCAATTGATGTATCCAGATATAAATTAAATCATTTGTGTGAGTTATGTCAACTGTCATCCTATACATCTAATTAATAAAGGGGAGCCTGTCTTCCATCTTCAGTTGCTTTTACACAATAAAAAGCCTGGCATCCCTCAGAGCCTCCAAATTCACTGAAGGATAAAACCTTGTTTGGTTAAAAATAACACATAATGGCATTAAGTAAGTAAGCATGTTTCTCGTCTCTACTTTCTCTTCTGTAAATGTCATCGTAAAAGCTCCGCTGCCGCTCTGATTTACTGCCCAGACCACTTGCTCATTCCTGTAACACAACATGACCATCATACTGATGAACACTGGTCTGCGAAATCGATAGAGGTCCCATCAACTGAGCTACATGTTTGGATTCCTTCTCATTCTCAGGATGGCTTTATTTCCATGCAAGAGAAATGCTTTAAGCCACAAACTGTATTTGAGTAAGTGCTCTTCAGTGTCCATTAGGGAGGAGGTCAGTTTTGACAGAAACTTGGTTTAGAGGCTCTTTAGAGGGACGGGGTCTCTATCGCTAACCAACGACCTAATCCAAAAACAGACAGCTTTACTCCCGTCTCCAGAGGAGGTAAAGGGAGATGAGGATTAAACAGAGGTAACCCAATTAAGACAAGGCTGATGGACTAAAAAAACAGGGATTTAAGGGAAAAAGAGGTTTAAGGTCAAGGCGGAGTGAGTGTTGTCCTGTTGTGAGATGCAACATGGAGAAGGAGGAAGGTTTATGTTTAAGTCTGTACAGTAAAGCTTGAGTTAGGTAATCCACCAGTGAACATGACGTCCGCCTTTTAGGAAGGGTAGGGCAACAAAAAGATTTTGATTGGAAGCGTCATTGTTATCTTTGACTGTTCTTAATCAACTAGAAGATTTAAAAAGTCAACTTCTGTACGTCGCCACAAAGCGCCAATTGACAAAACTTCAAGCATTTCTGGTCCAGCAGAGAAAATACGATGGACTTCCTTGGTACTTAGTCGATTCTTACGTAAAAAGTCGGAAATTTAAAACCCAATTCTCAACATCGCCTGGAACAATTCTGGAGGCCGGTCTATACGAAGTGGATGGTGAAGCATAACAGATGTGGAATAGAAGCGTCGTGTTAAAGCTCTAAGATGGGCTACTTCTTGAGTTCTGGTTGGGATGGCTGTGCATGAGCAGATAATAGAAGTGAATTCATCTAGTTATTTAAACTATGGCTCTTTATCTAATATAAGACTATATTTTAAGTAGTAACTGTGAAAGAAAATGTATTTCATGTATATTCATGGGAACTGTAATAGTTTTAGAATCACATCGTAGCCCTCTGAACCTGAGTTGAGTTGAACTGTGAGTAGGGTTGGGTACTTTTAAGCATACCGACCGAATTACGTTGGTACTAACCGGGTACCGATTCACACAAAATCAATCTGCATCAAATTTCGATACTGGTGAGCATCTTTAGAGTAACACGTCAAACATGAGGAAATACTTGGTCAAACATAGAATCTATCTGAAACCTGTACTATACTGCTATTACATCAGTTCCTTCATTTTCATCTATTAGAAACAACAACAACAACAACAAAACTGTTCCCCAGCTGTCTTTGAGCAGTTTTCTCCTTTGAAGCATTGACTGTCAGATTTGGTGAATTAGTTTTTAAAACTGAAATTACATTTTGGGGTATTAAAGAGAGAGTAAAGTACTGAAAAGGGTACCTTTGGATACTCATACCGGCATCTGTGTCAATTCAAATGTGAATGGTACCCAACCCTAATGATGAGATGCCTGGATTCACGCCTCTATACTAAGTGTTTCAGCAGAGAGATTACAAAGCTGTAAGTTACCTGCCTAATATCGGCCATACAGTGTATCAATTAGACTCCTCTTCCTATTTTGGCAGATTAATTCCATGAAACTGTTGCAAGGAAGCTGAGACAAGGTCAGCGCCGTCTGAAAGGAAGCACTTGCAGGGTTTTCTCACCCCTTATCAAAGATTAACTTTGGGTTTGAAACTTACAATTGTATGCATTAATTGTTGGTCACGTAAAAAAAAAATAAACCAAGAGTCCAGAACCCAAAGACATTCAGTTTGGTGTGATAAAACACGGAACAAAACGTCAATTTGTCACAACTGCTTGACAGGAACAAAAGAATGTTGTCGGCCATTTAAACCACTGTAAATATCAAACTAATTGCAATTAAATATGATTGTATCATATATCAATTGGTTGTCAGTGTTACATGGTAGCCTGAACTTGTAACCTTATGGTCCCACACCTGCTGTTTACTTTGTGGTATACTAAATTTGGAGTTGATTAATGATGGTAAATCAACTGTATTTACTGTATGCAGCACTTACAGTCTTAGCAACCACTTAAAGCACAAGTGGGCTTTCACCCATCGACAGACCCTTGCTGCCAGCTGCACATCAAGAGTGACAATGACTCCAAAGAGCCACCAGGAACAAAGTGAGGTTCAACTGATGTCTCTTGCTCAAGGACACATCACAACATGTAGTCTTTCAGGGCTGGGAATCGAACCATCAACCCTACAATTTGTGGAAAACCGCTCTACCTCCTGAGCCTCAGTTAGTCCACCAACAGGAAATCAATAAAGATTTACAGTTTTTCTCTGTTTTAGGTCATTGAAAACAAAGAAACAAAAATTGAAAATTGCTATCTTGCCAGAGGACTCTTTGCAACATGTAGACTGCAGGGACTGGGAATCGAACCACCGACCCGTCATCAACCGCCCATCCCCATGAGCCACAGCTGGCCCAATTAGTTCACCAACAGGCAATCGATCAAGATTTACATTTTTTCTCTGTTTTGAGGTCATTGAAAACAGAGAAACTCCTCATAGCATGTCAACTGCAGGGACCGGGTATCAAACCACCAACCCTACCATGCTTGAACAACCGCTCTTCCACATGAGCCACAGCTGCCTCCGTTGGTTCACCAACAGGAAGTTAATCAAGATTTACAGCTTTTCTCTGTTCTTACATCACTGCAAAGTGAATATCTTTGGATTTTGGGCTCTAGACCTGACAAAACAAGACATTTGAGGGTGCCACCTTGCACTCTGGGAAACTCTGATGGAGGTATTTCATAATTGACAAGTTAAAAAAGGAATTAATCTGAACTGCAGCCTTTAAAGGTGATATCCTAGTGATAATGAAGAGAAAGGGACACACACACACACACTGGCCACGCAGTATCCCACTGCTCTGCCCTGCCTCCTCCATCACATTGCTGTTACAGTCTGCTTTTAAAAGAACACAACCTAAACTCACAGACTAACCATGTCCTGCTTTGGGACTGCCCTCTAACCACTGTGGTTCTTTAGATGTCCACCATTAAACCCTTTTAATAACTTATCCAGACTGTGTCACACGACAGTTTATGACACAAGCCTGTAAAACGACAAAGAAAAAAGAAGAAAAGAAAAAAAAAAAACACCCTTACACGCCATGTGTGTGTCCGTGCTTTAACGTGCTGCACTGCTGCGTGCTGGTGGGTTAATTGCTCCGTTAATTACGCGGTAATTAATTGCACCTTTTAAATAATTTAACGACGACGCCACCGAAAATACACACGCCAAGACTCCACATGTGCTCGTTACAGCGACCAAAAACACACTTTCTTTCGAGAGAACAGTGTTTAAAAGTGAACTTGATAAACGTTTTCTTAAAAAAAAAAAAAAAAAACCTGTTAATGTCAGAGATGTTTAGCTGGAGCATCCGTGGGAGTCACACTGTCTCCTGTTCCCAGTCTTCTCTTTCTCTCTAAACTTAAAACAAAAACAACAAAACAAAACAAAAAAAAGACACAAGAGAAGAGAGTAGAAGCGGATAACATTTCAGTTTTACTCACCGCTCCAGTTGAGGAGACACACGTGAAGGAAGAGCGGCAGAAAAGCTCTGTGCAGGAAAGCCATGTCTTTTCTGGCTGCTTGTCGTATCCAGTCCAAAATAATGTGAAGTGAAGTGGTGTGTCGACGAGAAGTTGACCAGGGGAGCGGAGGAGACTGAGGAGAGGAGGAGGAGGAGGAGGAGAGGGGGGGAGGGGAGGGAGCTCAATTAAAGTCTCAGGCTGGCGGGGTCCTCCTCCTCCTATTGTGGGGCTTTATGTGTGTTCGTGTGTGTGTGTGTGTGTGTGGTAGAAGCAGCTTATCAGTTGTTCTGTTTTTTTTTTTTGCTGCTACAAACTGCGTCTCCTGATTCACACGCAGGCGAGAAAAAAGTCCTCAAGGTCGCAATAATAAGCGCACCTTATCACGCCTGCACACCTTTTAGCCTAAGTCACACGGCCTGCCGGCTGGATTTGAGCTTAGCTGGGACACTTTAGTTGCATTAAGTGGGCTAAAGTCTAATGAATACATCCACACAAAAAAATGCATGAGCTTGAAATTTAATTTGGAAGGACTGAAACTTGAGTTTATCCACTTTGCAGTGTTGAGAAGCTATGGTGGAGGGACTGGATCGCTCCCTCTGCTGCCCCGGTGTCATAAAACAGCAGCAAAACTGCCTCTTAGGTACATAAAACTTGTTAGAAGTTTACAGTGCCCCTCTGCTGGAGAAAATATCACAAAGTGACCTCGAGGGTGACTTTCCAGCAGAGAAACATGATGTTGGTTGCCCTCTAAGGTAACCTTCTAGTGGAGAAAAGGTAATTAGTGTCCTATAGGGTGACTTTCCATTTGAGAAAACATAATAAAGTGGGGAAGACATTGTGTTGGTTGCCCTCTAAGGTAACCCTCTAGTGGAGAAAATGTAATAAAGTGACCTCAAGGTGACCTTCCAGCAGAGAAAGCATGGTAAAGTGTCCTCTAACGTGCCCTCCAGTGCTGACAACATGATACACTGCCCTCTAGGTTGCCGTTCCAGCGGAGAAAATGTGATACAGTGTCTTCCAGGTTGACTCTCCAGTGGAGAAATCAAGATGTTGTGCCCTCTAAGCTGCCCTACCAGTGGAGAAAACATGATTCAGTACCCATTATGATGCTTTCCAGTGCAAGAAATCCAATGCCCTTTCCCCTGAAGTGCCCTTTGCAATGCAATGGCCTCTATAGTGATCTTCCAGTGAAAATTGACTTCTAGGCTGCCCTTCCAGTGGAGAAAAACATGTGAAATAGGGTTCCTATTCGGTGCAGAAAACGAGATAAAGTGCCTGCTAAGCTGTCCTGTAAGAAGAAAATGTTACTTTTGCCCTCTAAGGTGCCCTCCCAGTGGAGTTGTGGAGTGCAGTTTGGCCTTATAACCATTGCTGTTTAGATTTTATTTGCGCCAAAGGTGACAATGTTTGGACTGGATGGTGGAGCTTTGCGACAATATCCTTACACACCATGGCAGCTACTTGTCAGTCACAGTGTATCCTCGCCCCAACACCCTGATTCATTATTACAAAAGGAACGTCATGGAAAACTAGTGATCAAGACCACAAACTCATCAGGAAGGCTGTAACGAGTAATATGGTCATTTTCTCATAAGCTTGCATACAACTGGTCTTCTCGTTGAAACCAGGGGAGTCGCCCCCGGCTGGCCACTAGAAAGAATGCAGGTTGAAGGCATTTCCGCATCAGCTTCACTTCTACGACTCTCCTCAACATCTGACACCCTGTTTTCTGGAAGCAGTCTCGTAATCACTTCATTGCAGCATGAATCTTCAACAATTCTAATGATATTTTTCGACATGAGGATCATTTACACATCTTCTGGTGGCTTTTTTGACTGACTTTATGACTTCCGACTTTTAGAGCTCTGCGTGGTTTGTCAGGCACCTGCTTGGGGAGCTGCTGCAGCGCTGTATCACCAGTCAGCCTCTAATCTTCAACCAAGGGATTCTTGGTTGTACCTCCCCCCGGCTTAAAACTAAAGGAGCCCGTGCCTTTGAAGATGTGGCCTCTACTCAGTGGAGCTCTCTCCCTTTGGACCCGAGATCTGTGGACATTAAAGCAGCTCAAGACTCACTGGTAAATAAACTTCACTTAAAGTTCTCTTTAAAATTATAAAAACATTCCGCTCAGATATACCATAGCAACCAATTTTGATCATCTAGCAGTGATAAACACCTTCCAGCTGTTTCAAGCTCGCCCCCGCAATTTCTCCAGTAATTATATGTTTTAACTATTATTCTTCTTTTTAAAAGCTTACCAGGTCAACAGTAATAGTAGCATATCTTTCAAGACAGGAATACATTAGGAATAATGTAGATTTAAATAAACACCCACGATGCACACGATACGGTTCTCAGAACAAGGATTAGGCGAAGGTTACATACACTGGACTTCCTCCGGTGAAGTGAGCTGTCTTCTGGTGTTTCCATCACTTACTCTACAATCACCTTCTCTGACAGCTGCAGCAAAAAACTTCCTGAAATCGGTCACCCAGCTGTCCATCCCCGGTCATACATGGGCCAACAGCTGTGTGGACACAGCACAGGTATTAGCCATGGAGACGGAAATCTCGTGGTTACAGAACACTTCAACCTACTACAGGTTTGCCAGAAAGAGCTATTAGACATGCTGAATGTGGGGCACTCTGCACAACTGTATAACTTTGTCTTAAAGTCTTCACTTATGACCATAGTACACGTATAAGTGGTAATTGTTACTTTATCTATACTTCACTGTATGAAAGTTACATTTTTCTTCAGTTAACAAAAGATGGGCTGGATTTACCCTCAGATAAGTGTAAGTTAATGTTTAACGGCAGCTGCGATAGGTGAGTTTGAAAACATTCTTATGTTGAATGTAATAAACTTGATGTGGATTTATACAGTATAGAGGGGTCACAGGAAAATGCAACAGGAAGTTTTTTCGTCAGGTGTGGTTGGAGTAGAGATAAAGTAGCTGTCTCATATTAATTTAAACCCAGTGTTTTCAAACATTTGTGGCCTGTGACCCTGTAAAATGAAGCAATCTCTACTTGTGATCCCTAATCACAGGTAAACATAGCCTTAAAGGAACCGTTGATCCAGAAATTAGAATTAAATCAGTAACCACTCAAACGAATGCCACAGCAAAAGTCTGGTGAAGATTCTCAGTGCACTTACCATTGTCTGAAGCTTCACAGCATTCCCCTAAAGAAATGAAGTAAATTGGGACTTGTTTTGAAAATGTTATGAAAAGAAAAAAACAAAAATCACATAATGGTTTCAAATAGCTCCTGTGGCATATTCCAAGTCTCCAGAAGCCCCAGAGAGCCAGAATTGGTTTGAAAAGGCATATTTTTTTACCCTCAATTCCCAGTTTCAGACGGGGCGTGCACTTAAAAGAGGGTGTAAATAAGGTCAAGTACATTTTGGATCTCAGGGTTTTCAAGTGCCTTGGTTTAGCTATCCCCGACTAAATCAGATGTTCAGGAGAAAGCTGTGACTCTGTTTTGCCGTGAAGCTCCGGAAAATGTTTTGTGGAAAAACAAAACTTCGCCTGACTTTCCATCAGAGGGGTGAGCAGATAATGACTGAATTTAATTCAATAACATCTGGGTGATTTGTTCCTTTATTCCTGAAAACCTTGGCCTTCTCTAATGTTTTCATTTGAATTATTGCTGTGGCCTGAAGTGGAAAAGGTACCAGTTATTTCACAATGAAAAGGCAAAAGTCAGAGAAAGGTTTAAAAACATTGTTGCTCCCCAATGAGAACTTCAGGGTGTTGAGAGCTTCGCAAAATCACCTGTATGAATCACACCTCAGCGAGCCATTCTGGACTCAAAATCAACCTGAGCTTCATACTGAACAGAGGACAGCAGCAGCTGCACACATTGTGTAAAAGTGTATCTTACACTTCATATCAGGGAGTATTTGCTTTGGATTTGAGCCAAGTTCTCTCTCCACTCTGAAGGAAACCATCTCTCACATGAAATCTATCTGCCCTTTTTCTCATGAGACCTGATTCTATCCAGGCTTCTTCTAAAACTGGGTTTTTCCAACTTTTCGCCCACACATTGTCTCCTTTGTTAATACCAGTAGCTCACTATCCACTGGTTCTCTCCATCTCAGCCGGAAATGTTCTCCGTAGCTGGTAGAATCTGATGAACAAAACCTGGCACAGATTTAAAATGTTCATTTTAACAGTCTGTTTAACAGATTGTGTTTATATATTTGTCGGAGAAATGTCTTCATAGACAGCCGTTTAGTTTGTTTTAAAAAGAACGTCATTGTTTTAGGGAACCTTGCCATCAAAAAAGGAACCACTTGGTAAAAGTTTGGGAACAATTATGGTCGGCGGTCTCCTCCCTCTGCCGTACCGTGCGGCTCCACTCTAAAGCTTCCTTTACATCAACATAGTATCACATTGTCTCTGAAGGAGGATTTGCTGCTCCTAAATCTTGGCTCATTGCTCAGCTACTGTTTTGCTTCTTCGCCTCTCCCTGCACTCAGAGGACTCTCAGTTATTTCACTGCTAACTCTGCTGTCGTCCCGGGTGTAGGGTGTGGACAGGCATGTGCAACATCCGTGACAGATGGCACGGTCAGCCACTTCTCTTCTTCACCTGCCATTAGAGGGGAGCCTCAAGAGTGTAGCATGCCGGAGGTTCATGCTACACCCTCGAGATCACACCCCCGCTCTGTGCAGATGCCCTGACAAACCATGCGATCTCATGCCTCAACTTTGATCGCACTTTTTTAGTCAGATAAAGACATTTTTTATGCCATTTCAAATAATTTGGCAAGGACAGTAAACATTGTTCATTCCATACTCAATAACAGGCGTAAAAACTCCTCACCCAGGCTTTTCCAAATGTTACATGTAGCATTTAAGTTAAGTTGTCGGGGGGTGCTGTGATATTGCAGTAAAAATCTATATTTGTCTCTTTAATTCTTGGCTCGCAGACATGAAGGGGCCACACAAATATCACCGGCCTCTGGAAACGAGCTCTGTTTTCTGCCAGAGTGGAAATAAAAGTCAGAAGCTCGTGTGAAAAAGTCTTTGAAGTGGGCAACAATCCCAAACCCCATCTGAAATCCTTCTTTTCTCCTGTAGTGGAGAGGAGAGGAAGATGATTCCCCTCTGACAAATCTTTCTTCTACCATATTTTTAAATCAGCTGTGCCACTTTGTCATTACCCCAACCCCCCCTTTCCTTCATGCTTCAAGTTGTCCCATCCAACAAAGCCATGAAAAGAAAAAAAAAAAGGACAACAAAGAAATGAACAGATTCACTTGTATTCACCTGTTTCTTACACCCCCATTAAGATGTAAACAGTCCCTGTGCATGCACCATTTTCGTAAAATCATGGAAATCATCGGTCAAATGTCAGGGAAAGGCAGCTTTAAAGTTTTGACCTGGTATTTTTTGGCATAGACACCTTTATTAAGCAGTAGACAGATAGGAAATGTGGGAGAGAGAGGATGTGAGATGCAGCAAAGGACCTCCGGCCGGAATCGAACCGGGGTTGGCTGTGCTTACGGCATGCGCTCTAACCACTCAACCACCTGCGAGCCTTGACCTGGTTTTTTTTAAAGTCCATGTTATCTTTATGGCACATTTCAAACACAGAGGCTATTCAAAGTGCTTTACATGGGCAAAGAAAACCATTGAAATGACTTTTAAAAATCAATAAGCAATAACAACCAGAATGAAAAAAATCAAGATAGAATTAACAGCATTTCTTTAAAAATTAGATGAGGTTGAACAGAATACATGAAAATGAAATAAAAATGCAAATAGTATAAACCAGAACTGCAGTTACAGTTCATAAAGTGCAGTAATTGCAAGTTAAAAGTATAGAAGTCAATCAGTCAAAGGCACAGGAGAAGATCTGAGCATTTCATTTAAAAGTGGCTGAGGTTTAAGTATTTGAGATCATCAGGAAGGTGGTTCCATAGATTCGTTACAACTCCATTTGCTCTTCCAGCCGCCTGCTTCCTAAAGATCTGTTGGCCCTTCTGGGTTTTACTTCTTCAATAAAATCATCAAAAGATTTTTTGGGCGTTAGAATGTAAAATGATTTATGAAGTAGCTGAAGCGTTTTAATTTTTAAAGGCAACTGGTTCTTGTAAGAACTCTGGCAGCAGCTTTGAAAATGAGCAGAAGTTGTCCGACAGTCTTTTATTGGACATCAGAACAATATTCCACCGTGTTGGAAATGAAGGCATGGATGAGTTTCTCTGAATCTTCTCTGAACATGAGAGCTCTCATTCTTGTTTTTTGTTTGAGATGATACAATTTAGTTACATGAGGCACAAACAAGATAAGTGTGTGATTGTACTGACTACGTGTCATGTACATGTACGATCCATGGTTTACTAATCAGCTGTGAAGCCCCTTACATTCTTGTTATAACTGCATCATCTCATCACTGAAAGGAAAGCAAATGGTGCTTATATAATTTTTTTAATTACTATTATCATTTATTTATTATTTAGATAAAAATTAAACTGTTATGGATACTAATCAAAGTAAAAGTATTTTCATTCTGTGATGACCTCACTGTAAAGTTCTTGTCATTGTTGTTTTTATGTTTCATTGTGTCATGGAACCTCAGTGTATGCCACCAACCTTTGAGCTGACAGTGATCGTTCATCAAAAAATCCACCTACAAAGCAAGACGGGCTCGTTTCCGCCATTCTTTGACAGCAGATCAGTTAAAAAGTCCTGCAGGGAGTAATGGAACAAGACGGCACAGTGAGCTGCTCACTGATGAGCTGCAGGCGACGCACACATCTACACTTCAAACTCACCAGAAAGGAAATCAACCCCCCCGTTACTGCCGGTGAATGATAGAAAAAGGCCAGATACTGACACATTTTACTAATATCATTTGTCCCTACTTTTGTTTGGCTGACTAGTTGCTATTTCTCACAAAGTAGCTGCTCAAGGAGTGCTTCAATTACTAAAACTTTTACTATTGCATCCTAAGATACCAAGGTTCAGTCTTAGTATTTAGTCACTGAAGTGCTTTAAGAAAATACCTAGTTGTACTTTTTTTTTTTTTTATATTTCCAGCACAATTTAATAATTTTTTTAATGCACTGAAATGCTTTTAGAAATGGACAGACAGGATATTTTAAGTAAATGTGTTTTGTTTTATGAACGTATTGGTATAAGATGACAGATTCTATAGTGATATGCTTTTGTATATTTGTTTTCGTTTGGTATTTTTGCTTGTTTGACTTGTTTTTCTGAAGCATTAAGTTAATTTATTGTCTACCTACCAGTATATTTGCGTTTTTCTAAGTTGGAAAATGACCAAACTAAACTAAACTAAACTAAACTAAACTAAACTTTTGTATAGTTGCAAAATTGTACTTCTGTTAGTATAGTATAACGTAGTGTGCTATTTTGGTAAATGAAAGTAAGGATACAGAGCAAATATGCTTTTAAAGTGTACTCACCTTAACTTAAGTGTATTGAGTATAACTTAAGTGATTTCAATGTAACACAACTTTAAGTATAGCAGTTGTGAAATACTTAAGTATCATGTTTCGGCTGGGTTCACATCATTTATAAATGGTAATTAAAGGCTTAGAAATATAAGGTTCAATTTAACCTGTTAGGTGCTCTCAGACAGAACAATTAGAAATGTATTTTCAAGAATTGAAATAATGTTAGTGCTTTTATTATTTGTAAGGTAAAATTGCAACTTTTCATTTATTTTGGTCATAATGTGAGCAAAGTAGGAGTGACACTTGAAGTGCAGGAAGTCTGTAAAACTTGAGAATTATCGATCCAGGTACAATTTTGCATCTTAACCATAGAAAATTGTACAATATGTATGTGCTTTTGGCTCGTAGCTCACCATCAAGTTTTCTAGTGTTTGGCCATACAAGGGAAAAAGTAGGGACACCCCTGTTTTTAAAAGATCAAGCTCTAAAACCAGTGGATCCTGCATTTGCCATGACACAGTTTGGTAGTGTGTATTTATTACACTCTTCCTGTCTGACCATTATGTGTAGAACTGAGTGCCTCTTTAACATTATTACCGTCATTTCATATCTTGAAACAATGCTGAGATCAAAATGGCTTTTGTTCTTTCTTATGACCACTGCTGCTGTGTAAATCATAGTAACATCTAACCCTGCCTCTGTGCAATCTTCAGAGCAGCACAGCATGTTAAGCCACAAAGGGTTAAATAAAGGGTATGTGGATGAATACTACACAGCGCTGATTTTAGTGTCTTTGAACAGTTCAAAGTAGAAATGAAATCAAAGTTGTGCTCTTGTGAAGGCCAACATAGTGGTAATCATCCACTGGCATAAAGGAATCTTTGAAGTAGTTAGGATATTGGGCTCAAGTTCTTCATCGCCACCACCATCATCATCATCATCATCATCCCTGTCCCTGCAGCCTGAAGTGAGCCCACACACTGGCTGATCTGCTCACACAGATTGGGGGCAGAGTGTTTCACCACAGGGGTGCCAGACGAAGTCAAGGACCGATGGTTTGAACAGACTCTGTCAGAGGAAGAAGGGGTGGGAATGCAAGAAAGGTCGTCATTCACCGAAAAGAGCCCGGGGGCTTCAAGAGCACGCTCCTCAATTTAAGAAAGGGATTTTAATAACTTGTTTACGCTGACCAAGGAAAAAGGGATTCATGTCTGTAACGTCTTTAAGAAAATTGCAGCAATCACACTAACAAGCCCGTTAATGGGAACAGGAGGATCGCTCGCCAGAAACGACATCACTGCACAGACTCTTGTGTGTATCTGTAATTATCTTTTATGGCATAAACGGGAATTCTGACTGAAAATGGCAATTGACAAAAACACGAAGTGAGCGGCTGCATTGTTCCAGACTGAGTCGCAGCTGCATGACTTTCAGACCGCTGCCAATTTGTCCCGGTGGCCAACTATAGCACTGCAATGAAAACAATCCCCAGTGGCCCCAAACGTTAACTTGATGCACCTAACCCAATTGCCAGAATCAGGGTTGGGAGGGTTACTATATACATTTGCTCTGATACAGTTACTAATTACCTGTTGCAGTCAGCAATGTAATCCAAGTATCACAATAGTAAAGTAATGTGACTTGATTACTTTCACTTCTGACCTCAATACCAAACATTATGAAAGTAAAGACAAGAGAAAAGAAATATCAATAAGATTACCTTTATCCAATCTTAATACACAAGTGTTGTCTTCTGGTTAGGTGTGGGCACAAGAACCACTGGGTTAAGAAAAGATTGTGTTTTGGCTTAAAATACCCCATTTGGTTGACATAAACAAAACTGGATATATCCAAAGGTCTTGTCAAAGACACGCCACAAACATGGTTGGAAATTGTCCTAGGGTCCCCTTAAATATATCGAGTTGTGTAAAACTTCAACAAATGTTGTAATGCTGTGGTCCCTCCATCGTTTTTACACTTGTGATGTGCTTAAGCACAGTCTTCAACAGGAGTCACTGGCTTAGCAGCCTTCTTTCCTGTAACTCAAGTCACAAACATGTAATGAATGGTATATGAGACCTTTCATGAGACATACAAATGGTGGTCTGCAGAAACGTTAACTGCCAACACATTATCCTTTCGGCTGTGTTTGATGCGCACCTGGGAAGTTGCTGTTAGAAACTGTTTGGAAAAGGGAAGACTCCTTTAAAAAATACTTGGCAGGTGATTGGATGAAACATCTGTCAATCAGTGTCTATCAACAGTAGGAGACGAATGCCAGTGGAGCCCGTAGGAAAATAAAATTCTTACCAAAGCCAGTCCTGAGAGGAGTGAAAAATCGTTATTATTTTTTTTTTTTACCAAGAAAAGCCTTCAGTGCCATTTTTCACTGTTCTTTAAATCAAGAAATACTCACCCGTTCTGAGAAAACTTATGCTATCATAGAATCTACACTAACTTCTTGAGGAGCCACCAATGTTGTTTGCAAGCTAACAGTCGCATGCTGACTGGTCCGTACCACTGTGGCAAGTTGGATTAGTGAGATCCCATGATCATGTGATGAATCGAGCTGCCTCTCCAGGTAAACCAGAAGGATTTTCTTAGAGACTATCATTACAAACGAGATTTCCTCTAAACCCTGCAAGAGTACAAGGACATTTTACGAAACACTTATTAGGCCAGCATTGTATCCATACACTTGACACAGATTGTAATCGAAAGAGTCTCAAAGTGTTTTTGCTGCATCCTTTTCTCTCTGACAGCAGCATGAAGAGGGCAAATGAGACGTTTTGATTAAACTCAGCTCCTAAATGTTTTGCTGAGGCCACATTTCCAAATTCTGCAAGCAAGCTCATCTCGTATTAACACATTGAATCACCCAGGAGGATTTTAAAAGTTTGGCCGAGACAGTAGAAGTGAACAGTGATAAGAATCTGCCGTGCTGGACCTTTAATTATACAGTATATTACCATGTTGTTAATGTTAACTGCAGTGGTGGTTATAGCTGAGAGAAATGACTCCGACGTGATGGTTCATCGTCGTTCTGCATTTACTCTCAAACGTGGAAGGCTGCTGGTTATAATTGTGACTATATTACATCTGCTTTTTTTTGTAAAGTCATGTTAATTCTATTTTCCATTTCAAGAACATCATTTTTTTAAGTAATTCTATTTTCACTGCTGGAAAATGGATGTGGCACAAGAGGCAAATGCAATTTAACTTGATGAGAAATAAACCCCACTGAAGTTGTGCATTATTTTGCAGTGACTGCATACAATGAGTTAGACTTCAAAAAAGCTGTAATGGCATTGTTATTTCTTTGCATTTTTGCTGTTTATTTTTACTGCATTATGTATTTGCGTACATTAGAGCTAAAGCTAGACCGCAGTGACAACAGCAACAATCAGTGTCATGGAATGTATGAAAACTCAACCATTTGGCAACATCATCAAGTCTATCCCAGCATGAATAGGTTAAATGCCAGGGAGTCTTGTGGTAGAAATTAATTGGTCAGGGGTTCATTTATTGGTAAGAATACTTATAAATAAATAAATTGTCATGATGATAGTGGGACATTTTTTTTGTTGCATTAACAAATACTAGAATGACACTCTGCCAACTCAATCAAGCCTAATCATTATGAAACTGTATAGCCCTGTATCACTTAACCATAAGTTAAGATCATCAGATCTGTAACAAGGAACCACCAGGACAACAAAACAATGACGATGGGTCATTAACTCCATTGTGCTGTGGAAGATTAATAGACTTTTTGTAGGATCCACGCCCAATTCTATTTATTCATAGACACCAGCCACTTAAATATGCCCTTTTTTCATAAAGATCTATGCATTATTCCCTAAAAATTTCAAGAAGCACTCGGTCTTGCAATGTTAAAGAAAGTGAGAACAAATTATTGGACCCATTTCTTTATCCAAATCACTGATCATGGTTTGGCGGAAATCCGTTAAGTAGTTTTTCTTACAAAACAACCAACTGAGAAATAGATGGACATGGGTGACAATCAACCCTCTTTGGTGGAAATAATCAAATGAGCATAGGCAACAGATTTACTGAAATGTATTCAAAGCATTGATTCCAAGCATTGAACTTTTACTAAAGATGATATTTGTCATGTTTACTCATTTAAAACATAATTTTAGAAGCAATAACTCCACTTTACTCATCAGTTTTTTTTTTACTTCAGCTAACATATTAGAGTGAGTCCTTTTACAGCACCCATCCACAGTGAATAAACAGAATAAATAATAAACCGAGCACACAGTCATAATCTAACATGGAGAGTACAAAAAAGAAAAACCATGCGCCTTCACCTCCCGTCAGCAGTAGTGAAATTTTCTGTCCTGGAGGCTTACTGGAAAAAGAGTCATTAGATATACTACCCAGAATTTCTGATTAGATTATAGCTGGAGCGATGTGTGTTGTTGGGGTGTGTGTATGTGCACATTAGTGTGTGTTTTTGTAAGGCGGAGGGCATAAATGGGTTATGGGACCTCTGGATGTTTTGGGGGAGGGTTAACTGATTGTACCTCCTGCCATTGCTCAGATCCTGTGACAGGGTTTTTCGCCCTGAAGGGGACTGTCACGTTACCATTGACCCCATGGAAAGATTGTTACCATGGCCACAAGACGCCTTAATGAACTAATGAATCACTCTGGCACACCTCAGCTCAGACACATCAGTGTCTCGTTGAGGGCACAGAGGGAGGGAGGGAAGGGGCGGGGCCAGGACTCCATATAGACACAATACTGAAGCAGTCCGAGGGACCCAGGTGGCCAATTTTTCCCAAATGTAGTGAATCAAAATTTGGTCGGCGCAGCTCTTAATCACCAGCACACAGCAAGCTTCACATTCATTCTTCTCTGATTACATTAACAAGACGTCTAAGACTGCGCCATCTTTTTTATACTCACATAATGGAGAGACTGTAAGCACTTTTGTGTGTACTGTGCTGCAGTATGTTCAGGATCTTCTTTAGCCTGTATCCCATCTATAATATAAATTATTCAGTCCTGCATTAATATTTACACTCCATGTTTGAGGAATAGCATTTTGGGAAAAAAATGTATTTGCTCTCTTTCCAAGAAAGAGATGAAAATATTGATAGGCTATCACTCAGCGAGCTCAGGATGTGGTTAGCCTAGTTTAGCATAAAGACTGAAAGCAAAGGGAACAAACCAGTGAGGTTCTGTTCAAACTGCTGTAACACATTTGTTTGATCTGTGCACTAACATATATGTAAAAATGAAGATTTGTGATATGTGCAATTATTTTCTTGCTGATTAATAGCCTGGTGCAGTGACTGTGAATTCTGAAGTTTGTCACTATAGTGAGGTAGCCAGGTTGGATACTACCATGCCTCTAGGTATAAATGGAAACCACTGAAGGAAAAAACATGGACATGGACAGTCTCTGTGACAACCCCATGACTTTGACCATAGATTTCTGAAGACATTGTAGAGCTCAGTGTAGTGGCTCCGGCTGTTGCCCTCTTGGCAGTGTTTGACTCTGCTTAACTCCAGGCTAATCCAAAAATGTGCTGTTATTTGAAATGGCCACGCCCTTAAGTAAACCTAACTTTTAAGACCTAGCCCAAATTCTATTAAACTCTATCCCCATACAGTTGTCATTCGCGGGGAAATTAACTATAGAAACCCAAACTGTTTTTCAGATGGTTAAAATGGTTTATTTTTGCTATAAATTTGGCCATTTTAATATGGAGGTCTATGGGAACCGACACACTTTAAAAACCTCACGTGGCCATTTGAGGTATTGCAGTTGTTGTCACTTCAGCCTTGGGTGAATTTCTCAGTCTTGCAGGGTGCTGCTTGAGATGGCAGGCAGGAGTATTAACGGATGAAGTTTATTCAGGACAAAAGGCAGGGACAGGAAAACACAACAGATGACTCAACCAAGACTGAACAACAGACTACAACAGGATGAGGTGCAGGTGGAGTGAGACGGAGAAACACAGGTAAGGGTGATGAGTGGAAAAACACTAGAAACAGGAAAGGGCTAATGAAACTGATGCAAGACAGGTGTGGAGGGAAAAGCAGGCTGGAGCATTAGAACACAGGAGGGAAACAGAGCAAGAGACACCAAAAAAACCCAGAAAACACTGATATGACACTGAAATGACTGGAACATGACAAAACCTGTGCTCACAAACCATAATTGGCAACCACTGTCATAGCTAGATAGGGTGCAAATAATTAATATGCGGACAAATAAACAGTTGTTTATCATGCTATTCCCTCTAAAACTGCAAACTGTTGTTATACATTCCTGTTTGTGAACACATCTGCAGGTGCAGTCTGAGTTTTAGGAAAGATAAGTAGAGCCCATATAGATATTTGACGTACAACTAGCCCAGACTTGGGCCCTGTTCACACCAAGGGAAGACGCAGATATTTCCCTGCAGTTTGGCTTCTCATTTCCACGAAAACCCAATTTTTTATCACAGAAAACAATTATTTCTAAAAACTCCAGCCAAAGTGGAGATTTCTGATAATGCCGGTTATGTGTTGCCGTGTCAACTGGAAGAAACAGGGTTATGCGCCAGAAAATGCTTAACGTCATGTGAGCGCCCTATGTTTACAGTTTGTTTGAAAGGAACAGGAAGTCGGTCGTGTTATTCGTTGTTGTCGATTCTGAGGATTCTGATTGGCTTGCATGGCTTTATCCTTCTCCCTACACTGCCGTCCATAGGTTTGGCATAGTTATAATGGTGCTCAACGGCGCATTTATGCGGGTTGATGTAAATGACAAGTTTTTTGAAAATGATGTTGTGTACACGATGTTATTATTGAAAATGGGGGGGGGGTATTCGTTTCTCTAAATACCCGGCTATGTGTAAATGTGGCCTTGGTGTGTCCAGTAGCCTTGCCTTCCCAATTAACATATTGAGATGCAATCACAAGGCAGGCAAAATTGAGATAACAAGAAATCTAAATTAATACAAAGTGAAGGTTTCTGACATATGTCATTTTCCAGATAAGATAAATACGATTTAATACCCAGAGGGAAATGGTGGTTCTTAAATTGTTATCTCAAGAGAGCGCTGGCTCCATCATACAGTCTATAGCTAGAGGAAATACACAAAATTATGAGCCAAAAGAGACAAAAACATTGCTCACTTTACAGATTTGGATGTTGATTCACAGTGGGATCAGTACTACAACATCATTTAATGCCGGTTTAACATTTGAAAAACATGAAAACCCCAGAGGACTTTTTTTCAGATTTATAAATGTGAAGTGTGTGTCGCACCAACAGCCAGCTCCTCCTCTAATACACATAGCTCTAACCTTTTTACAAAACATTCCTCTCCAACAATAAACAGAGCAGCTTTAATGATGCAGCTCTTGACGGTTTACATGTGTTCTGTAATCCTTGTGAAATTTAATTCAGAAGAAGAAGAAAAAAAAAAGCAGGGAGTGAATTGAAGAGCTGGAGCCTTCAGGCAGCTCTGATAAGGCAGCTTTAACCTCCCCCTCCTCTGCCACATTAACACAGCAGCCCTTTCAGCTGTTTACAGCTCTGCAGACAAGAAATAAGAGCCTAACTGCACTTTTCTGAAGGGTTCCCACGAGCTGAAAAACCTGCACTTAAAATTAGAATTTACAAAATGTAAGCAACATCTTCAACGGGCCTGGTGACAGACCTTTTAACTCCTCACATACTAATGCGAGATACTGTTTCTTGTTTATGCATTGGAAGGTATGTTACAGAGGGTCAAGATTGGCCCCTTTAAACTGCCCCCCTGCCACTTGACTGACAACTCCAAGTGCAGGCGCTAACACTATTAACCTTCAAGCATTCAATCATCCAATCACATAAAAAAGTCGAGTGTGTAGCAGCTCCCAAAGGTGTTAACTGTTCGCTGTGTTCACGCCTGCAACATTTTAAAATCAAGAGGTCGGTCTCAGGGTACAAGGTTCCTCTTTAAGTGCTGATCAAAACTGTGTGTTTATAGCTTTTTATCCTCACTGATCATCTGACAGATAATTGTGGGCTTGATTTGTTTGTCCCAGTAAGTGAGCCGTTTTATTCTGTATATTCTTCGCTGGAAGAAGTTGTTCCTCTTGACATTTATGGCAACTGAACCCCCTTTGTTTCAGCCTGGTTTATTGTTATACTGCTGAGCTATTAGTCCAGTGGCGCAGCACTATTCTGTGACCCTGCCTGTGCACCGCAGACAGCCGTGACACAGCAGTGGCCGCGATGGTTGCATTGTCCACTGTGGTTTTTATAGCGCGATGCAGCTGCCAGCTTTGTGTTTTGCTCTGTTTTGTCGAATTCAGTGTCTGTTGGTGTTTTAGTTATGGGGAACATGTGGTGCTGTAGCTGTTTTGACTTTATTTTATCTTATGTTTTTTTAATTTGCTGCTAAATGTGTCATTGTTAGCAGTTGGCCGTAAAAGATAATGGCAGGTGAATCCAGAATCCCCGTGGAGGTCATCTAACTTTCATACAGGGGAGACCAGAGTTTCCTTATCATCACAAACCTGCATTTAATGTTTGGTATTTTATTGACCACTGAACATGAAACTTAACCAAGTCCACTGTTTTTATTTATACCGCAACAATACTGTTCTTTAAAAACGCTGGCGCTGGATGTAACCTAAAGTTGTCTCTGAATGTAATTTAGGGTTTTGCAGGATTTTCCAACACTGACGTTCGTGGGCAGACAGCTGGCTGTTCTGTCGGTCCAGTACCTTAGTCCAGAGCAAGATAATTCAGCAAATTCTGCCAACACTGCCATTAATTTTGCTTTGGTAAAAGATAAATCCTGACATTTCTGGGGACCTGCCGACCTTTCCTGACCTGTCCTCAGGACAAAGAATCCACTTGTACAAGAAATATCACATCCTAATGCGCAGATTGTTGTGTGATTTACTGACCACATTTATGTTTCCCCCGAGGATAAATCCTTTCAAATCCAGAGACTATGAGCTTTCCAGCGATTTCACCCTGAAGACAAAATCACAACTGTCCAAACAAGATATCTCAGATTGCCATTAAATTAGCTGAGCCCATTCACCTTTTAGTGGACATTTTATTTTACAGGTCTGTAATTTCCAAGAACGTTTCCTGGAAAGAATAATTTGACACTAATTAATGGGAAGGAACCGTTTAATTCAAACTTTAAATATGAAATACCAACTTAAATTTTTTTTTGTCCCTTTATTTTGGATTGTATGGTGATATAATGCTTGTGACAAAAAAACTGTTCTATGAATAAAAGTAAGCCCTTTAACTCGGTTATTGGTTGCCAGCATCCCCAGGCCATGAAACTTTTGCTGCTGGAAATCCTGATTCAGCAAAAAAAAAAAAAAAAAGCTGGATAAAAGTTATGCAACTTTATAGCTTATAGAAGTCTATTTTTGAGTTAATTACTTTGAACTGTGCTGTTTATCTCTCCCCCCAAAAAACTCCACTAAAGTAGGCCATCAATATTCATGATAATCCATCAATCAACACCAACTTTCAGCATTCATCTGAGTGCTGCGAGAAGTCTGTATGTGCTCCTGCTCTCTCTCTTTGTTACAGATTAATTGCAGGATGAACTTGTTTCAGTTTTATTTAATTTTTAATCTCTTGTCCTCTCTGTTATCTTTGTGTTTTGATTGTGTACTCTATGCCTCATCGGGAGGGTGAACACAGGTATAAGTCCCGTAATGGTGGAGAGGCCGTGAAGCATAATTTGTATTTATTTAAAGGCTTTGTTACAAATGTGTGTACACACACTGCACGCTTTGTTTTATTTGCTTGTTTACACCTCAGCTCAGTGTGGGGGCGCATGATGATTTCAAAGGGAAATGGTTACCAGGGGAAACTGGAAATAGCAGTGACCTGAGCTCACCAACAATGGCTGCAGTGAAAGTAACAATGACAGCTGAGGAAAATGGAGGCTTTAGAAGCCCTTTTTACTCTGTTTCGTGCTGAAAAGATGGAAACAAAGGCAATAAACCGAACACTGGAAAGAAAAGCTTTTCCACAAGACAACACAAGCGGCGATGTGATATTTTAAACCTGTCACAGTGGGGGCCTTTGTGTGAACATTGTGAGTATTTTCTAGCTTTTGTTATCCCTCTGCGGCCCCTTTTTCTTTAAATCTTCAGTGTCGTACCTGCTCAAATTTGCAGCAAATATAGGTCCAACTTCTTTACTTCTTAGCTTCGATGCAATAGAAAGCAAACAATCCATCCTCGTCACAGATTTCTAAACACATGATAGGCTCCAGCTCCACCATAATAATGCAGGGTCATGTCCTGCGTATTATTTCTGAGAATCTGGGGGTTTAACCACCACAGCATGACTTTAGTTTTTCATAGAAGAGATTTTTCTGACTATGATTTTTTTTCCACTTTCTTCCCTGATGGTTTTCAAATTTTACTTTCTTTAGGCAAAGACCATTAAATTGTATCACATTTTAATCAAGTGATTCAGTCACTCATCACCCCAATTATATTATTGGAAGTGAGGAGACGGCTTTGAAGGAGCATTAACACCATCGTGTAAAAAAAAAATATACAGAATACGTAATTGATAAGATAAAATAATAAATATAATGAAAGAAACAATAAAGCAAAACTACCAACCAATCAACAGGACGAATGTTGGCAAAAGATACATTTCTGCAGACCAAAGACAAGTTTGGTTGTCTGGTTAGGTTTAAGCACAAAAAACACGTGTTTTCGGTTTAAAGCACTGGTTCTGTCAGCACCAACATGCAGGAAATTGCCCCGACATGTTGTTCGAAATATCCAGCTTTGGGCTGCAAATCATTACATCTTGTCAAAAATATATATTGTTAAACACACCCAGTGGTGTATCATTTGTTGAAACACCGTCTTGAACAGTGGAGAAAACAGACATCTTGCCTTAATGTCACAATCACCACCATCCGATCCTCCTCTGACACATATTGTGGAAATGTTGCAATATGTAGCAAAGGCACAAAATCTATCATATCCATGGTTTTCAGAACAAATGTACAAAGCCAGCATTTATTTCTAGCGATTAGCTCTAGCTCATGGTGGGTTAACACCTCACCAACATACTTAATGTTGGTTTGTGCCCTTCATCTGCCATCAATCTGTGTTTTGCACCTAAAAGTGGTCATGGAAATGTGTGAATTACTAATTATTAATTGTTAGTTCCAGTCATTTTCAATTTTGTGTTTAGTGCCACAGCTAATTCTCTGACACTGAATGTGTTTGTACAGAAAACTATTTGATTATTGCAACAAATTCAGGCAAAAGACACTTTTTGTATATTAATGTTATCACTGGCTACACTAAGTAAAGTTATACAAGACATGTTGATGAAAAGTGGGTACCCACAAAATAATGTAAATTACCAAATGACAGGCGTAGTGCTACACTGACAAAAGTGTTTCCTCCCATGATTCACTGTGAACTGTTAAATGTTCAATCAAAGTGCTGCTTGTGATGCTGACTGTGCACTGCAGGAGGCCGCAGGGTGTTTATTCTGCACATCGCAGTGTGATTGTATTCAATCAGACGGGGGACAAAATGTGTTGTGATTAATTTTCTTTTGGCTCACACCAAATTGGCCATCTGGTTTACAAGAACACACAATGTGTGTGGGAGTGGGCCTATTGACCCACTTCATTGTTCATTCTTTGGCCCCTCAGGGCCAAAAATGTCCTATATGTGGGTCAAGGACTCACATATATTGTGTATGATTGAGTATGCAAATATGGACTATATTAAGATATATTTTATGCATATACAAGAGTGTAGTGTTTTAAATTGTCTATATTTGGGGAATATCTGGGGAATATGTGATTTGTCTGTGTTTTCTGACATCTTTTCTCTCTGTCCATTTTAGAACTATTTGGAAAATGTGATGTGATTTTGACAGGATGATTAATGGTAACACCACAGAGGATGAACAAAGGTTTATATTGATCTTCGTTTTATCAAAGTCATGTTAAAAACATATCCACAATTTTAATCATTTTCAGTCACGTACTTTAATGTGTTTTGACAATTTTGTAAACCCAAAGCACAAAGAGCCATCTCATGACACTTTGGAAAAAGTCCCACATGCACTGTGATCCAGGTAGCTTTTTTCTTTTTTTCCTGTAAGGAATTGTTCATCATATGTATAAAGTTAATTTGTTTGCTTTCTGATAGCTGAAGAGCTGAACTCAGCATTTGTTTCACAGACAAACAAAAATGTCTGTGAAAATATGCTTTTATGCTGAGTTTAGTGCCGTTACCATTTCTCAGAATCTCAAAGTCTTTTTGTCATAGCGAGGTCGCCATTCGGTAACTTGTACCTATACAGAAACCAAAACAAAACCTGCCTTCACCAACTGATGCTTAAAGAGCGTCACGCAGTCTGAATTTAGTGGGTGGTATGGTACTTTGGTTTACACTCGGATCAACAGTTTGCCCTTTGATTCAAATCTCAAATTTAAGAACAAAGTTCTAGAGGACTGTCACGCTTTCTTCAGCTCAAATCTCCCAAATCAGATCGTTTTTGCCCTTCAGTGATGTTAAAAAGGTTGTGGCAGTGTGTGGTCTAAGGAGGACCAATATCTATCTGTGGGCTCAGCTACTTGCTTCCAACTTAACTTTTAAAGGTAGTCTTCAATTTCAAATTCATAAAGTCATAGTAGTTGTCCAAAGTCTACCACTTAGCTACTGGTTAAAATGTCTCTGTCTATCAACTTTTGTATTGTTCAAAGTAAGATTTGTTACAGATGTTCACGTTCCCCAGAGGATGAATCCTACAGACTTTGGTGATCCTTTAACTCTGCATCTTGCACCATCATCAAGTTAAAAATTTGACTGGTTTATGAGGACATACCTGTAGCACTAATGACATTCCCATCAGCCTCCGCTGTATTTTGTGTTAAGTGCTAAATAGTAAATGTTAGCATACCGTAAACATCATACACGCTAAATGTCAGAATGTTAGCATTATCGCTGTGAGCAAGTTAGCATGCTGATGTTACCGTATGGATTGATGCAATGCTGTGCATAGACCTATAAGTAAGGTACCGGTGCACAGAGCTGCTTGCATACTTTTGAAAGAAACTCGTTTAGCTACTTGAATAAGTAACTACCTAACAGTTTTTTCATGGTTCAAAACCAGAATTGGAAACAAGGCCTATATATGTCTTGAGGATAAAATAACTTGGCTACACTTTATGTTACAGGACACTTATACAGTCTATACACATGATACACTGTAAAAGTCATGATTTTCGAGCACCGTGCTGGTTGGATTTTAGGGTCTGACTCCAATCTGACAAAGAAATATGAGCAGCAGAAGATACTTGGCAGCCTGTTCCAAAATGCTGTTTGATGGTTCAAGAGGTAAAAATGTTAAGACGCATGGCAAGGCAAGTCTACTCCTTACAGTCTGTTTCTCGTGGTTGCTATAGGAACCCACAGTCCAAACCCCCAGAAAGCCAGAATGTGTGTAATCAGCTCTACAGAGTGGGGGGAAGTCCTGCTAGGGTTACTCCCACAGAGCCGTGTTAAAATAAAGATGAATTCTCTTTTTTCTTTCACGCTCTGCAGGCCATGAAGATCTCTCACTCTCTCTCTCTCTCTCTGTGAGATTTCCTCAATTCCTCATGCTCTCATTTAACAAGTGGATGTAATCATGTTCCCCTCTTATTAAATATGCATATTTAATCTGGCACTCAGTTCATATTTCAAGAGGTGAAGGAGTTGCTGTCGTGGGAGTTAATTTACTAATGAGGACGGGGAAAGATCTGAATCTCATAGCTGCAAGAGCAAAGAGCTGTGTTTTCTATGCAACCCTTATTTTGCTGAAACATTTACTTTAATTTTATGCATGTGTTTCACTTCTTCTCTGCTGATTGGCTATATATAATGTTGGCTGTTGTTGGTGGGGATCGCTACTCCCACTCTCCTCCGCAGAGAGACAGCAGCACATGTGCCAAAAGCTAATGGACCAGATTAAAACGCATATTGTTTCAGTTACATGGTGAGGGCTTTAGGACGTATTCACACCTGCTTGGATTCATCCAAACCTGTTAAGATTTTACTCCTTAAGTTTTTATGATTTGGGCAGATGCTGTCGCAGTAAATTAAAGTCAAGTACACAGCAAAATGGCTCATAGCATTGTAATACAATAGCTGCAGTATGAACTGATGGTAAAACCTTGAACCTCTACTTGGTGAGGATTAAACTCAATCAAAACCCAATTATGTCTTGATTTCAAAGCTGACAATAAATAACCATGGTATAAATTTATACAAACTAAATTTCACCCTTTAAGATCAGTTTTCTCTATTATTTCCCCTTAAACCTGCATAAACAGCTTCTTTTTTTTGGCCACTTGCAGCTTTTGGAAACAAACAAAAGACACATTATCACTTATATCATCAATAGCAAACGTAAACCCACTGATGTCAGACATTGGGTAGTGAGCAACCATTTTGAAGCCTCCAGTTTGGCATTATGGCTGTTTTGGAACCAGAAATGGATGTATTTGGATGAAGGGGTGGAGCTGGATATAATGTGATGGATTTGACTGAAAAAAAACAACACGTAGCAACTTGTCAGTTCCAAGGTAGCCACGCCCTAAAGCATATCCTGCTTTATCAACTATTTTACTCTAAGTGGGATCATAAGTTACATTACACACATTTCATTTAAATCAACATCACGCTGTATTGTAGAAGGCTTGAAACTAGCAACTGAGACCATAAACTCATTAGGAAACTGTTTATTGAGGAAATTAATCAAGTGAGAAGTAGGGGCATTTTCCCATAAGCTTATATACAATTGGATTCTTTTTCAAACCAGTGGAGCAGATCCCTGATGGCCTTCAGATAAGGTTTCAGGTTTAAGTCCCTGAAACCCCATTTTATCCAGACTTAAAGCAGTCAATGATTTTAAGTTGATAGTGAATGTGACATGTGGTGTGTCTTGACAAGAGGCAGCAACTTCCTCGAGTGTTGGTCTCACCTCGAGCTTGCTAGGCAACCAAAAAGACAAAAAGATATTTGTTTCTACACATAATGGTTTCATACAAATGAAACAAACAAGATAAAACATGTTTATTAATACGCTTTGAAGGTGCTGGTAGGCGGGTTACCCTCAGACACTGACAGGCTAGCTGCTAAGCTAAGCTAACTGGTTGTAGCTTCATATTTACTGTACAAGCAAGAGAGTGGTATCCATCTTATCTTCTGATTCTCGGCAGAGAAAAAAAGCTAAATTCCCAAAATGTCAAACTATTCTTTTATAGTGTAACACCAGAGTACCCATAACTGCTGTTCTTTGCTATGTGTAGCTATCCATGGCTCTAGCTAGCTACCTCTATCCAATTAACTAATAGCTCACTTAGCCGTGGAGTTTGTGTGGACCTCAACTTCAGATCAGAGGGTAAGTCAACACAGGTGATGGGGGACAGCTCAACTGGATTTTGCAGCCTGAGAATGAACATACGGACACTGAACACAGCATGATTGACAGACAAAGGTCAGTTTGAAGACATGATACAGTAAAGAGGTGATATACAGCAGCTCTTATATGACTCCAGGGATGTGAAGACACAGCAGAAAGAGACAAAGAAGAAATGAAGCAGCAGAAGAGGGAAAGAAAAATGTTAACCTTACTCTGTAACTTCAGGATTTATTTCAACAAAACCAGAGGTGATTGTTAAAAGGCAAACCAAGACTTTTTTGGTAAGTTTTATTCAGTTTCTGTCAAGTTGGACAGAAGATTGCTTATGTGATGAGTTAGGCAATTTGGCTCATCTTTTAGCATCAAAGAGAGAAACTTGAATTCAGGAGGTGTACCTCGAGCAGGGGCGTCAAACTGGGGGGAAAAGTGGGACTGATTACCAGGGCCCCAATGGGGGAGGGGGCCCTCGAAAGGCCTGAAATAAAAATGTTGTTTTTATTTTATTTTTTAATTTCTAAGTAATTATTGTCATAACTAACTAAAAATTGGCAGAATAAATCTGATGAGAGACTTTACTCTGTATAAATAAAAAATAGTGGGGGCTGTCTGAGGCCCCTTTCACCCCTCACAATACATAATGGTTCAGTCCAGCCTGCAGCTGCAGGTGCACGAGGATGCGTCTTCAAACAGCTCAACGAGCGGCTGCTGCTCATCAACATGTCTTTCCCCAAGCAAAATCAGGGAGCCTTAAACGAAAGGAAAAGGCAGAAAGGGAAAGAAAGCAAGGAGAGGGAAGACAACTCATCACAATTTCTTTCAAAAGAAAGGTGAGCACAACTAGCACAGTTTAAGAAGAGTTAAAGCTAATAATAATAACAGCAGGTTCCTCATCCTCATGTCATTCCTCATTAAGTGCTAACTGAAAGTTATTATTACAAGTAATCATTTCACGTTGAGGTCGCGGACCTCGTGGTAAAAACAGTTCAAATTTGGAGCGATATTTAGCTCCTTTCCCTGTAAGCTAGCATGACATGTTTGGTATCAGCGGATTCATTTCAATTTCAAGATTTCTACGATGCTTATGGCTTAAATCTTTAAAACTGAGCCCGTGACGGCCAGAGGACAGTAATGTTAATGCCAGATGATCCACCATCATTTTCAGAGGGTTAAAAGAGAGTTATACAATAAAAATGGCCTATAATCCATGTATTAAAAACAGTTCTGAAATAAAAAAGAGCATAATGTATTTGTGTAACGTTATAATATAGTTCAAATTCAGCTATCACTAAAATAGAGTGTTTGGTCAGTAGTTTGGGACTCTCACCTTCCTGCTCTGTAGTAGGAACAGAGGAGAACATTTCTGGTGCATGCAGACTGCTCAATACAACTCTCAATACAATCTGAGAAATGTTTATATTTCTGGAAATCAGAAGATTCAATCGCAACAACCATATAGCCTCATATATGTATTTATTCACCCAAGATTCAAAGCCACCACCTGTGAGTCTACAGCTGTGGAGATAAATTAGACCTGCATGCGGGACTACAAGGGAGACAGTGAGCAGTAACCATGTAACTGTCATGTTGTTCTTTCACAAATATGGGAATGATAGTCAAAAATATCATTAAAATGCATAATTGTATATAAAACGGCATCACTTTTTTTGCCAGCCTATACAAGGGCCCAATTAGATTTCTTTTCATGGGGCCCAAAATCCCTGGCGGCGCCCCTGCCTCCAATTGTAGATTTGGGGAGTTTATTCTGTTTACGTATTAGAAAAGACAGCAAACTCGCTGCTTTTACATCTTCCAGCTGAAAATACTGGAACTATCAGCCCATCACCTCTAGCCAAGTGATGTTACAAGACAGGATATGCCATTGCTAGCTAGTTAGCATGCTAGCTTCAGTAGACAATAACATCAAAAGTGTTATTTCTTCACCCCGTTAATGTCAGTTCCTTTGTTATGTGTAAACCAAAACTTCAGATACCTTGATGGCGAAAAAAAACAAATTCAAACCGTTTTAGATTTCTTGAGAAAAATACAATCAGCTCTCTTGAAGCAAACTTTCAAGATCCTGGACATTCAACCAAAATGTTAGAACAATACAAATAAAACTATAACAAAAAACCCCACACAAAATACAGACATCCACCCACATAAATAAAGATTTCAGTCTCACTGTAGGCTTTCCAATCACAGTCGCCTGAGTTTCCACTCCTGGAAACAGCCTCAGACTCTTTCTTCACAATCACCTCCTCTGTCATGAGCTACTTCCTCTCCTTGCCTCTCTTTTAATCAGACTGTCCCAGATGGAAACTCATCAGCGCAGCCCGCCTCTTTCATACACCCTTGCTGAGAGAAAGCTTGTGTATTTTGGACCTACTCAACCAGAGACTCACTCCCCCCCACATCGGCCTTCCTGCTGCTGCTAGAGTCGTTCCCAGGCCGGGAGAGAAGGTGAGCACAGATAAGAGGTCTTTATCTGGGTCCCGGAGGGAAGGTGGGTTAAGTTTGAGGTGAGGGTTTGACATGGCGGCCCGTCTGCTCGCTCTGGCTGTTTCCCCTACCTCCTTCTCAACCTCCTGATGCGAGGCTCAGGCTCAGTCCCCGATCTCCATGTCCTTGGGCTCATTCTTAACGGCCCCCACTGCTCCAGCTTTAATGAGAAAGATGAAAGAGGTGCAGGCTGGGAGAATACCCAGCCCTCCTCCTTCCCTTCTACCACCCCATTCACTTTGCTCCTCGTCCCGTTTGTTCAGCCCAGCCTCGCTCTCCCTGGCCCTCCAGCAACTAACTCATCCAAGACTTTTTCGCTGCAGTGGGGGAAGTCTTACTGTAATAAATTGGGAGTGAGGCTGGTTTCCATTTTAAATTTTTCAGGTATTATTCCCTCTGATCTTATGTGCAAATTTCTTCCCATCCTTTATTTCTTTGTGTTCTGGCACTGCGGCTCCACTATAGTTATGTTTAAATTATAAAGCCCAAGAGATGCTGCTTTATGAGAAGCTTTTCACTCTTCTTTTCTCACAGAATGATACGTTGAAAGTCACAGTTTTTTACTGATGGTGGTAAGGATAATAAATTAAACAGATCACCTGGCACTGTTTCCAAGCCTATAAAGAAATAGTAATACCTTGAAGCCAAACAGCCATTTCAATCTATATTTTAGGATTGTCTAATTGCCGTTTAATTACTACTTTATCGTATAAGCTCTAGTTGCAATTAAATCCATTGTATTCTGTATTTCAGGTTATAACGATTATTAAAAAGCTTGTTTAAGTTTTAATTTCTGCACAAAATGACATTAGAAAATAGCCACTATCCACTGTCTTGTTAATAATTTACTCTTTTATTTTGAATGCATTGGTCTTCTCCAGGTAAAGATGATGGTGTGAGTACACCTTTACATATACAGTTGCTGTAAAGCAATGCCACACAATGTCTGTGAATGAGGTAATTGATAATATACATTTATTATATACAAAATTTGGGATAAGCAATGTGATCAAATATACTATGAGGCGATGTATATCTTTCATATATTCTGCCATGCATGACCTCATACTGATTGAGCAGGGCTGATTTATGGCCATATTGGATGTGATGAGGGCCTTTTGATATTTAAGCAGTTTTTAATTGACTGGATTAGACAGAAACAGACATTCTTGTGTCATTATTTCATTGATCATCCATTTTATCTATTAAACTCCTAACTTGAGGGTAGCTTAGCTCAGTCGGTGGATCGAGGATCTCCATGTGCAGAGGCACATGTGTCATTGCAGCAGCAGGCCAGGGCTCAAATCCAACCTGTGTACATCCCTCTCTCTCTCTCATCCCATTTCCTGTAAATCGCCATCTGTGCTATGTATAAAAAAAAATAGAAAAGGTGAAAGTAATAAAATGACAATGGAACGATTCGGGACACCCTAATAGCAGAATATTTAACACAAATACCATAGAACTGCTAAATGCCCGCTCTCTCTCCCTACATTACTTGTCTCTCTGTCTACTGGCAAATGAATACTCAAATGTACATATTACAAATTGATAGTATATTCAACAGCAGTTCAATACAATGCTGAATAATGCACATTTGATGAACTTGTGAGTATGTACAGCAGCGACACAATGTATATGAGACTGACTAGTAACAGGTATTTGTTATTCTGAACATAAATTGTATGATCAATCACCCAATAGATTGTGTAATGTTCATACACATTACAGCTTATCTACACTTTTGTTTGTTGGTTTTTTCCTGTGCAGATAACTCCTTCAATGAGTTCTCAGATGATTTTGTGCCACCAGATGATCATCTTTTCATTTAACAACACAGTATGCTGGGCCTGTACTGAGAGCGAAACTAGAAAATCTACACAAGTAACCTCTTATTCTTACTTCCATCCGCTGGATCTGACTAATTTCTTTTAAAAAAGAGGCCAGATTTACATTGAAAAAGGTCTTCCTGTCCCGACTGTACATGTGGCCCTTGAGTTCTGAGCCCAGCCTTCCCACTGAGACCTGATCATTGTCTTGTTCAAACAACAACGATTCCGTACCATTCTCTGATTAGTAACATTTACTCAGTGAAATTAACGATCGACCTTGATTGCATGTGAACAATAAACACCATAGTTAAACACTCTCAGTTCAGGTCAGTTCAGTAGTAGCAGATGGTGTACTGTGAATATCCTCTGGAGATGCGCTCCATCTGCAAAAATTTGTTCCAAAATCCCTTAAAGATCAAGTGTGATGATATTTGTCCAAAAATAAAGAAAAGATGATTCAATTTACTCAATGTATTTACACACACAGCAGGACCTGGGTTGTGTTTACTGTAAGTAAATACAATTCAACGCCTCCACCTTGTGGTCATTGTGGCATAATGCAGCAATGCACTAAGCACTTCTGATAAACATTTACATTCTTGCATGGAACAAGAACTGTAGATTTTTCCCACAATCACAAATATTGGAAGCATGTTTAGGACAGGATCCTATGAACATTAGACTATAACAACAAGTCATTTTTTTTTAATGTTCACATGTTCACCTGACTGTTGTCTTGGGACAAATGCTGTAAATTTGGAAGGAGAATAACAGAAATATTTTATGCTTCTGGTCAAAGATATACTTTTATCCTTTTTTGTGGTAAAAGTATCAACACCACAATGTTTAAGATCTCCATTTGGGTTAAAGAAATTGACTGAAAATCTAATCTAGTTTAAAATCAAAAAATAAAATCAAAATATCTCATTCTGCAACCCAACTGTGGATTTACATTTTGGGCTTTTCTCTTAGCTTTAATTTTTTTTGTAAAACACTAGATAATGTTGCATCTTTGGGCCTTAAATACATATTGAAATGAAATCCTCTGAGAAAGTTTGCTGGAGTGTTTTATTGAGCACTCTGTAAGGCTACAGCACAAAGCAGCTGCTGGGTAGCAAACTACGGATCTCCCTAAATAAATATGATTCAAATAACAAGGTTATTTATTTATTCAGTAACATTTACTTTTGGAGTTGTACATTTTTGACCAAGACAGAAAATCCTGGGGTACTAAGCAAACCCTGATGAATACCTGGTTGTGTTTTTTGATATGTCGGAGTGATTGTCGGACTGATAATATCTTTGGCCTACCCGTACAGCATGTTGCTTTGACCCTCAGTAACACAAATAAGAAATCAAAAGGACATTAATACTCGTAGCAAAACATGTAAATGGTCCACAAGGACAACAATCATAACATTGGTAAAAGCTCTAAAGATAATATTAGAGCTGCGGTAACTTTGCACTTTTTCTCTTCCATTAACAGGAGGGTTTCTGGTGATTCTGCCCGCTTCATTATTCCAGTTTTATAAACTCTTGGGCTTATCCTGGTTGTTCATGTATTTCTGGTAAACCACTCCCAGGGTGGTCGAGAAGTTTCCCATGAAGAGGACCATGTAAGAGCAGCCGCACATCACAACCTAGACCCCAACAAAAAATATACAATGATGAAAATGTAAAATTCACGAGACGATTTGCAGCTTTTTAAACTTTAAATGCGGAAATGATGTTGTTACACAAGCTACTACCTATATCTGTTTACAAAACCAGAAGATCAGTGTAGTAATCACATCTGTACTTCTTACTGCCATGCATACTCCACATAGGCACATGTATATAAGTTTAACCGTCAAAGTATTTAAAATTAAATGTATAACATTACTTATTAATTTCACAATATTTCACCAGCGTACCCAAACTAATCAAAAGTTGTACTTTAACCTCACTTTCTCAAAAACAAAAATCTTAACTGAGTTTAAATAACGACAAACAAAAATTGCACCGTTCCAAATTTAAAAATGGATGTTGTGTTCCGTAATTAGGCTTGTCTAGTGTCTGTGGTAAAATGTAGCTGTTAAAGGTGGTGTAGGTGGGGGTTGACTGTAATATAGTATAATAATAAAAGTATATGACAACATAATAGTACCATATTTTTTAAAGGAGGTTGTGCATGAAGTCTGAGGTGAAAATAATAATAATGACAAAAACAAAAGTTAGAGACATAAAATCTAAAAAGCTCTCGGACATTTTGAAAGCACTTTTAAGACGGTTCCTAACTTCCTCTACTTCTCATTTGCTGACTGTCATGTCACGCAAGATTTGGGGTTTCAACACTGGGTAATGAGATGAGGTTTTTTTGGCCTGCACCATTGGTGTGCAACATTTCTAGAAAACTGAGTCAATCAGGTGACAGGTCAGTGGGGGTTCTACTATATAGCTGGATAGAATATAGCCACATAAGCACAGAAGCTGGGTATCACACAGGAAGTTTGAGCATAAGACGATACATGAACATAAATAAACAGCAACACATTATACTCTTAACTATGCGTTTGAATTTGCTCAAAATAACTTTAAAAGCCTGGGTTAGGTATTTAAATTTCAAAAGTTAACGATTGAAACTCTTCAGCGAACCAACCTGCCACTCTTTACACTCTGGGAGCTGAAACATCTTGAAGAGTGTTATGCCGTTGTAGAGCTGCCAGAACTGTAAAGAAGAGAAATAGTTAACAGTAATGAAAGCTGTAAAAAGAAGACTTGGAAAAAAATGGATTCTTTAAATTTGGCATTCTTCAGATGAGACTTTGATCTCAACTTTTTTTTATTTTTTTTTTTTTTAAGTAAGTAATTTCTGTGAATTCTTTGAAAAAAATGATCTTACATTAATAAGCCCTAGATGTATGTTAGCAGTGTACACCAATAAAAAAACAGCTACTCACATGACCAAAGAACAAGAAAGGAAGGAGGAAGGTCAAGCCTCTCCACATCCAGGACTGAAAACCCTCTGAGCATCAGGAGAAAAGAGAAAAGAGTCACTGAATTGAGAGAACATATCGTTGACGCAAGAAAAGAAGGGGAACATTGCCGATATAAAAAGTGAGACAAAGAACTCAGACATATATGCCTATATTCACTTTCCTTACATAAACACAAACATTTTTGTTCAGCAATCCTCAAAATAAATAAAAATGGTGACACACACAAGCAAAACATTGTACAGCTGAATAAGGGGCTGTACTTTTAAAGTCGTTCTGTGAAGTATAATATACGCTGTCATGTGTGGTTCACATACATCTTTTCTCCTTGTATTATTTCAAAGTCATTCAACTACAAATAGAAACCGACAAACTTGTGACAGACACTACTCACCGACTGTTAGGTCCATGGTGTGTCTTTCTCCCAGTGCTCTGAGTCTGTACAAACAGCCGCTCTGGTAGTAGTACTGGAGGAACTGGACAAAGCCTACTTTGCAAACAGAACACAGAACAAAATCAAGAAGAATTACTGGCCTTAAATCAGTTTTTGTGTTGTGTAGTTGTTATACATATATTATTATATAAATCATTTCAAAAACAAGGTTCAAGGGTAGTTTATTCGTCATTTTACAACACAGGGTTGTCCAACTAAATGCAAGTTGTAGTTCCTGATGCTACACAAGAATCCCTATTTTTATGGTGGAGTGTGGAGAATGGAGTAAAATCTTTTGTTCAGTCACAATGTCTAGACTCATATTCCTCTTTTTTCCTTTTTAAGGTGTTAATACAAGCCAGATGCACTGTGAACCACTGGCCTAAACTAGTATAATATGCTGATTAGTTCATTTTGTGTATTTCATAATGTTTGTATGTAGCATGGAATTGAGATGCAGCTTGAAGCTCTTACTTTGGTAAAGACAGTAGGTCAGGAACTGGTTCCTAAACATCTGGTAGAGAGCACCTTCAGGCCTGTGAACAGACACAGCACTTGGTTAAAATGGAGAACAAACTCCAATCTTATGACACTTAAGAAGACAGGAAAGATGGATTGATGGTAAGCACAAGCAATGGATATATTAGAATGAGATTTTGTAAAGTTATTGTGACAATGTAGAGTAAAGAAGAGTGAATAACATCACTCACCAAGTGAGCATGACTCCAGACAGGAAGGTTGACACATAGTGATGGAAAACCCACCAACCTTTGATCCTGAAACAACATGGAGGACTGACACTGAAGGACACAGTAGTACTGCTGGACGTGATACCATCAGGCAAGGTTATGATGTTATTCTAGATTCTAAGTCCATGTGACATCTAACAAAAATGTTTCAAAAGAATCAACTTCTGACTTTGAAAAAAGGATTTTGCTCAAGATTTTAAAGTGCCTCAAAGAGCCTGAAGAGGTTTTTAGTGTGACCATTTATCATTATAATAAAAAGAGTTGAGACAGTTGCAGACCTTGAGCCGTTGCTGATGAGAATACTCTCCCGGATGGTGAGAGTGCAGTAATACCAAACCAGCAGGAAGTTAAACAGGGCATCTAGAGCTCTGACGCAAAAAGAAAAAGGAAAATAAAGAACTAAACCACAACCGAATTAACACACACATGTAATGGAAATAATTAAACAAACTCATTCATTCATTCATTCATTCATGCTGTCATTCGATCTCATCGGTCATAAAAACCAAATATAACACAAGGGTTCATTATTAGTATTTGCTTATGTAATCTGCTTTTATGTAAAAAATATAAAAAAGAAGACACTTGTAGATTTTAACGCTGAAATTTTGATCAGCCTTAAAAAATCCTGCAACATTCAGCCATGAATTAATAATTCTGTTTGTGTAAATCTTCACTAGAGCATCAAATGTGTGTCAATCCCCTAAAATAGTTGAATCGGCTGCAAAGATAAACAAAGTGCTTTGAAATCTTACCGGTAGCTGAATAAAAAACGGCATGTGAAGGAGAACACGAAGAGGATAACCGTGAGGACCAGCTTGAACTTCTCGTATTCATCTTTGTAGGCAAACCTGTTTGGTCAAGTGTACAGAAATGCTATTTATATGCACTTTGAAAGATACTTCTGTGAGCGTAAAAAAAAATTGATGCGGCTTACTTTGACTGTTTGTTGAGGAGTGTTACATTGACGTTTCCCAAAACAAGAGTGAGGTATAACCTAAACAGGAAGAGAAGTCAGTCAGTCACAATGCTAACATCGTAAACATTCTAATAGTTTTCTTGTTTTAAACTGTATCAGTTTTTTGTTGTTGCTTGTTAGTTAAATGGTAAATATGCTGAAAACCTATTATGACACTCTAGTGTTATTCAAATACCCGTTTTTCTTTGGCAGAAAAGCTTCCATCTCAGAGAAAGCATTTGCTCTGTCTTTCATGGAGTCCTTGATTTCAGCGATGGCATCCACGTCCTCTGGACTTAATTTGGGTGTTGGATGATTTTCTTTGCATCTAATATTAGGAAAAAAAAACTAATTTAAAACATTCTTGAAAATACCTGTGAAGATTATAATCCCTCACTGGTTTACCACCCACGCATAGGAAAGATTTCTGATTTTTGTTGGAGTTCACAGTCTACTAATTACCCAGATTCTCTAAATTCAGATGCAAATGAAGCTTTTATCAAACCTTTTTACCTCTCCTTCCTCTCTTTTACGAGCAAAAAGCAAATCGAAAACACATAGATTAGTTGCATCTAATAAAAATTAATACACTTCGCACTGTGTGAACAATGGCACATTCTTTTAACACAAATACATTCAACATATTTTTTGTTGTGAATGTCTTATTTTTATTCATGATTCTTTTACTCCTGCAGTACTTATTTATTGCTTTTTCTCTTGTTCATTGTGACCATTACACTCCAAATTACCACAGCCAAATCCTCTTAAGTGAACATTGTAGGAGAACATTTTAAACCCGATAAACCCAAAGACAGATCACAGTCATTGAGTAGACATGGCACTCTGTTACTGTACTGCTGATACACCCAACTCACGGGGCTTCTCTTCTCCAGAGATATAAAGAAGCCTGTGAGACATACTATCAAGCTCCAGACAATTGAGCACTAGAACCTGTAATAAAGAGCTACCCATTGGAGATGTTTGAGAATCAGAGTAATGTGACAGAATTTAAGGCCAAGCTTGACCCTTATTGGCTTTTACAAGGAGACCATTAACAGGAGCATTCAAGTTATCTAGCACATGACCTGGTTTTGCACAACAAATGCCAGTGTCTTCTGAATGAAATTGCCGATCAATACTTACTGTTTCAGTGACACAGTGAGCTCTTTCAGTCTCTTCCTCTGGCGTGCTATAGCACTGGAGCAGCTGTCCTGCAGTTTGGTCACTTCCTCAAGTTTATGCTTGTATAGACGATGGGTGTCCTGAAAAGAAAAAAGAAAAAAAGTCATCTTTACTCATTCACAAATCGGCAAGGTAGAGAGGACACAAGGACGATGCCATGGAACCTTTCACAAAAAGCCTCAATACGTGCAAAAGGTTTAGTTTGGAAAAGTTGTTATGTAAATAATCCAGGATTTATTGTAAAGCGGCTAAAACTGGCAAAAATGCCAGAATGACCATTTACTAAGGAAGTAACCTGATCCTGTCCTTCGGTATTGTTTGTCTTTTGTCAATAGGTTTGCATTTTGTTTATATTTTCCATGATAACCTACACAGGTTGAACTGTGTCGCTGCATGTTAGTTAAAGGTATATGTGTGAGATGTGCCTGCTCTGGTATGCTCAGACACAGGCTCATTGTTTTTCACAAAAAATGTGACCTACGATGACAGTTGCTCAACAGCTGCTGCACAATTAGCTGCTGTGTTGTAATTGTGATCATGTTTTGAAATACACAGTAAGCGACGTACTCTGGTGCACTTTCAGCACTTTCGATTCATAATTCAACAGTCTGACATGTCGCTGGAGTTCAAGTAACCATTGTGGAATGCAACTAAGTACCTTGCATTTGCTCAAGGTACATTTTGGAGAAAATATTAGATTTTTTTTCAACTCAAGCTATCAATATTGGTTACTTACTAGATTAAGATTTTAAATAGAAAGCATACAGTATGATATGATTCTAAAAATGATGAACTGATGTACACTACAGAATGTAAGTATTATTAAAGGGGAGTAGTACATGTACTAATACAACAATGTAGAAATACTCTGGTACTCATGGTCCAACATTCAAAGTCGAGCTCAAGTATAAAAGTATGAGCACAAAAATTAAAGTTTCAAAAGTAAAGTAGTCGTTCAGCATAAAGATTTCCTCTGTAGCTGATATATTATGTATTACATGATTAGAGTGTAAATCGACAGCTTGGTAGTTTTAGGTACTTTACGCTTAGGTAGTTTAATTCAGTGGTTCCCAGCCTAGGGTCAGGCCCCTTTAATGTGTCACAACATGAATCTGAGGATATCTTGTATTTCTTTCCTTCTCATTTTAATCTTCAATAACCTCACAATCCTCAAACAGCTATTTATATGAAACAGTCTAATACATTTAAGAGTCTCTTTGGTGGAGCTGCTTAAGGCTACGTTCACACTGCAGTTACAAGTGACCTGAATCCGATTTTTTCGCTCATATGTGACCCATATCTGATTTGCTTTTGACAATGTGAACAGCACAAGTCGCATTGAATCTGACATTTTCTAATCAGATTCAGGCCACATTTAAATGTGGTACTGAATCGGATACGTATCGGATTTTTTTGAATGCGAGCAATCTGAACAGCCAGGTCGCATTTAATGCGACTTTGACGTCATTCTGACCCGCGCTGCACTGTTTTGTAAATGAATGACAAATAAAGTTGATTGAAAAAAAAGTGTGCCACAGGCGGGAGCGAGCGGGAGCCACGAACATAATCAAAACAAACATGGAGGACAGCAGTGATCCTGCTTGGTGTAACCAGCCACATTCCGATCCCACCACTCCTGGCTCTGACGCCGCATCCAAATACTCCTCTGTACGGATGTTGCCGCTATTGCTCCGCATAGAGCCATCATTAAAGTATGAATTTTCTTTCTCCTCTTCGTCCTTCGTGATATCACCCGCTCACAAATTTGCCGGCTGCCGCCACACACTGTTTTTAGCATTAAGCCATACAGTCCCACGTTACCGGTTGCCGTTGCCATGTTTGCTTCCGTAAACACCGCTGTGGCGTGATGTCATCAATGATCAACTGCGCATGCGGGTCACTTCAGGGGCGTGAGCTGTTCACACAGCAATCCGTAGACAGGCCGCATTTAAAGAGGTAATGTGAACAGCCGAACAAAAAATCGGATTTGAGCAATAAATCAGAATTGTGCATTAAAACCTGCAGTGTGAATGTAGCCTATGATACAACTTTTCTGAAGCACTTAGATTCTGCTTTTTCATAAGAGGTCAAAAGGGAAAAAAAATTACAAACCATTGGTTTAATATTCTGTATTATGGTATTCAATAAATTACCTTTAAGAGGGAAATATTGTACACTTACCCCACTTCATAAATCATAATCAACTCATTACTTTACCAATAATGTTTCATACAGAACATATGATGAGCTTATAAAATATTATGTTTTGTTATAAATTAAATGCTAACACATTTTAACAACCATCATTAATAAATAGTGAATTTAAAGTTAATACACTTCTGTTTATTAGTTATTTTGCTGTGAAGAAATTATGCAATGCATTAATAACCATTTATTAAGCAATTGTAAAAGTTTATAAACATCAGTTGCAACTTTAATAGCCATCCAAATAATGTTTAAAGACAAACTACACAGTATTTATTAACCACTTACAAAGTCTCACAAACATCAGTTGCAACTTTACATTAAATAATTGCTTATGAAGTGCTGTATTAGGGATTTTATTGTTTGTCGAAATAACGTCAAATTAAACTTGAATTAACTATACATTTACCATCTATTAATGATGTGTACATATGTAACTAAGTATGTCTACAGATGTAACAAGCGCATTTCTACAGTTGTAACAGAGTATTTCTACAGTTGTAACAGGGACTGTTTAGAGTTGTAACGAAGTATGTCTACATTTGTAACCAAGTATTTCTAAAGTTGTAACAGAGTATTTCTACAGTTTCTACAGTAATAGAGACTGTCTACAGATGTAACAGAGTACATTTACCGTTGTAATAGTGTATGTCTACAGTATGTTTACAGTTGTAACAGAGTATTTCTACAGTTGTGAAAGAGTATTCCTACAGATGTAACAGAGTACATCTACAGCTGTAATAGAGTATGTCTGCAGTTGTAACACAGTATGTCAACAGTTGTGAAAGAGTATTTCTACAGAAGTAACAGAGTATTTCTACAGTTGTAATAGAGACTGTCTACAGATGTAAGAGAGTGTGTCTACATATGTAGCAGAGTACGTCTACTAATAGAGTATGTCTACAGTTTCTACAGATGTAACTGAGTCTGTCTGCAGTTGTAACAGAGAAGTTCTACAGTGTGACGTTAGTAAGCCTATTTTTACTGTGGAAAGAATCTGACTGCTTCCGACAACTGTAAATTATACAAATGTCGTCGCTGCCAACAATTGTCAACTCGCAGATTCCCTGTATGATCAATACGACTATGTGTTGATTGTAACAGATTACATCAAACTGACACTCTTGGTGTCATGGTGCTTCCACAAAACAGTGCCGTGCTGGACAACGTGACCGTCGTTCCGGCGGCAGTTAGTCCACAGTCAAACATCCACCAACTTTTCCTATTATTTTGTCTTCACTTATTCTGTCACATTAAAATTATCTTTAGCTGCTGAGGGCGGATACCGAGCAGAGTCGCCTGTGGTGCCCACCCACTCCGGCTGTTAGCTTACCCGGGGCAGGGCACACTTCCATAGGTAACGTTACGGCCGAGGACAGGTTTAACTCACCTGAATTTGTTGGTGGTTCTTCTCTAAATCCTCCCATTCGCGTAAACATTCACTTAAACCCGTTGGACTGAACAACATTTTCTACTGTGACATCGGGAAGCCTGCTGGAGTTGGGAAATAATCACGCTTCGCTGTGCAACAGTTGAACTGCTGTCACAATTGAACAAAGGGACGAGTGTGACTTCCGGTCACAGCCTTCATAATAAACGCATGAAACAGCTAAGTATTTTAGAGTCTACAGCTCTGGATAAATGGCCAATGATTTCCTGATAATGTCTTAACATTTGTTACTAATTTTGAGGAGAAAAAAGACCGACATCTGATACTGTTATTTTAGTTGGATTTAAAAGTTTAGTGTTGCCCCTTTTTTTCAGAAATCTCTCTTGGACAGCTTTAAAAAAATTAAAGCATTAACTTACGTTTGGCTGCGTAATAGATTATGCTGGGTTCAAGTCATAGCTTGCGTGCTTTTATTTTGAAAGACAAGTAGAACTTCTGGTTGTAAGTTAGCTGACGCTTGCATACTTCACTACGTTGCGTCCGTTGAACGTGCTAATTGGCAACTGGTTGGTCCAATCAGATGTGCTGTTGATGTCGTATGCAAGTTTGGTTCCTCCTTTCAGCCAATCAGCAGCAGGACCTTTAAGCAATCGCATGAGAGCCATATTTTTTGCCCTGAGTTCAGCCTGTCAGGCAGATTATGTCATGAGCAGGATTTGACCATATAACCCTTAAGTATGGTCCTGACTTTTAAAACAGACACACAGCTATTTTATAAACATAGGTTGTTTGGTCAGTTATCTGCATATAAGTCGCTGTGTCACCTTCAAGGTAAATTTCAGGGTAAACTCTTTGCCACTCCTGGCATTTGGCCTCTAATTTTAGTGCTGATGTTATGTAACTCTGAAGACAGGGGAAACTATCATCTTCAATACTGTAAGCACCTCTGGCAGATACATGTATGGACTGAAATACAACTAATGATGTTGTTTCTGACTTTACTTTCCCCATGAATACAAAACAAAAAAAAAACATGCACAAAACTTGTACAATAATATACATTGCATACAAAAAACACTGTCCAGTATTTGTTTTCTCAAATTTGGTGACTATGTCTATTTGCAGTACATCCTTGATGAGTCATTTTGAAATAAAGGAAGAGTTTGAAAAGATAAATGTAATGTCTTGTAGAAACTATAATGTTGCTGACCTCCACACAATTTTACCACATCACATGAGTTTTATTAAAACCTGCACTGCTACAAATAGTAACACACAAAAGAGATCCTCTAACTTTTACTGCTGCTTTTATTGCATAAAGTCAATAGCAGTTAGCCATATCATCATCATAGCTGTCATGTCCTTTGTTAAAAATGAGGCTCAAAGATATCATTCACTTTTGTTCCTGTTTTGTGAAGCTCCCATTCAGACAGCTGCTGCATAAACCCCCTGTTTGGCCTCATGCTTGATTTGCATTTGAGCAGGTGCGTCCAGGCCTGCTGAACAAAGTAAAAGCAGTAGCATTAGCATGTCTGTTAAAGACCACATGTTTATAATTGACCCATAGAGGTGCTGGTGTGCAGTTTTTTGCTACCTTGGATAGAGCCAGGCGGGCTGTTTCCAACTTTTTCCAGTGTTTATTCAAAGCTAGGCTAATTAGCTGCTTGCTCCAGCTACACATTTTATCAATAAATCTGAGCAACAAAATTAACAAGTTTATTTCCCACAATGACAAACCACTGACTAACTACATATTCCTGTAAATACGAAGCTGTAGTCAGGACGTGGTAAGCCTAGCTTAGCATAAGGACTGGAAGCAGTGGGAACACTTAGCTTAACACCTCTAAAGCTTACTTATTAACATAAGTTTGTAAGCATCTGGTCTGTTTGATTCTTACATGAACAAAATTGTAAAATTGAAAATTTGTGGTGAGAGTTTTTGGGCTATTGCACTATTAATTGTTGATAATAACTCATCTGAATGACACTGTGCAGAATAATAAACTTTGGTGTATTACACTGACGTAGCTGATGATTCACTGATTTTAAAACTCCCACAAAGACCACAAATTTGTACATTCTGTCCATGCTGTTAACAAAAAAGATACCGACTGGTTGCATGTCTGAGGCTTTCAAAACTAATTTTCTTGCTATGATTGATTATTGATTTTGAACAAGACCACTTTGTCATTGATTCTGCACCCACTGAAGCCAAACAGTATGAGCTCCACCTACCTCCAGTGTGTATTTCAGGTGGTGCATGAGAAATGCGATGGTTACAGCACTGCAGCGGCTCCTGCCCTGCCTGGAAACTATCAGGACTTTAGAGCCCATGTTGATGTGTGTATCTGAAAATAAAAGACAGAACATTAATTGGTTCCCTGCTTCTATAAATGAGACCAGAAAATATTTATAACAATTTAAAAAAAGCTTGTTAACTATAGTGGGAGCACGACTTGCCAATAAAACTACAAATCCTTTCAAAACTTGAATATAAATCAGACGCCACAGAGTCGGCCACAGGGATGTTGAGGACGGTCTGGTTCCCCTTTATGGATTGAGATCTAAAAGTATCAAAAACAACCACCTTGACACGTCATTCAGACTCTTCCTCAATAATGTTTCACACATCCAGTCCTGCCTTACTCCTGAGTGTCACTCTGTAACATGCTGATGAAAGCGCTGATTTTCAGGTCTTTGAGGATACTGGAGTCCATGCCCTGTTTCTGGTCACCCATATACAGCAGTCCTGCTAAAACCTCCACAGGATAAATCTTCAGGCTTTCCAGCTCCTGAATGAATAAAGAAATGAATGACTTTAGTGGCTGTATCACTAACTGGGCAAATTGTGCTCTGTGGCTCCGAAAGTATATAGTTAAATGCGTGACGCCCCCAGTTAAGCTGTTGTGAGGTGTTGCTGTTATTTTTGAAAATGTGGCCAGACTAAGAGCTGTCTATAAGTCCACAGATAAACCTTAGGTTATACAAAGTGGAGTCTTGACCCTGTGGACAAAGTCTGAAGAAAGTTGAATTTAAATCACTTGACTTAAGACCAGTACTATCTGGAATATTGAGATAAACCTTCACAGACTTAATTATGAGTCTATGAATCCCCAGGTTGCGTGAGTTTGTATTACCATGATGGTGTAGATGATTTTTTCAGTCCTTAAAAAATGGTACAGAGCTGAGAACCTCTGAAAGCCTCCTCTCACTATGTGGACTGGGTGGAGGCTTGCTTTAGCGAGGGCCTGGGCACATTCAACTGCTCTGCCTGCAACCAGTCAGAAACCAATGCATGTACATTACTTAAATCTGTGACAGAAATGTGGAGTTCAAAATATATTAAAGAAAAATTAATTTGATCTTGGAATAGAAAACATTGTCCCATTAGTTATATACTATTATTCAGTCTTGTTGCCCAGTCATTTATTGAGTGGAGTGGTGAAGGATCCAGTGACCTTGTTCTTGTAAACAGCTTGTGTTGCTGTCGTAGACGACCATGTGCCGCATACTGTCCACCTCCACAGCTTCTGGTAGGAGGAACATGCCCTCTGAATCCTGGAAAGAGTCACCCAAAAAGTGTGCATACTTGACACTCAAAATAATCTTAGAAAGTAAAAAACTAAGAAACAAAAGTATCTGTCTTTTGTAACGACAATGACTAATGTCATTACAATGGGTAATGTGGTTGATCTGATAAAAAGGCAACTCTTTATAGATGGCATAAAATAAAGTAAGCAATAAATTAAACATATATCCTCTAATCTAAGTAAAAGCATCTTTGTACCAATATCACACATTTTGACATCAAAACTACTCCTATATTCAGCTTCTCAATTTCTTGTGCAAACAGATGCTATTTTAATCGTAATTATTATTAATTGTTTGTTGTTGTTGTTTTTTTTGTCATGTAACTGGTAGTGAAGTGCCACACAGACTTATTTCAATCTATTCAAAAGACATGCTTAGCAAACTATTTGCTAAGCCTGGATTTTACAAGAGCCAAATAAAATCAATACCATTTTGACATTCTTGGCTGTTATGATGTGACTCATTCTGTAATCTTGGGTTTCACGGGCATCTAGGAAAAGACACATACAATACACAATTAAGTTACAGCTTGAGTTTAACTGAATTAAAGCACAGCACCCAAGCAAATCAACCAACTGCTTGGAATAACCACTGTAGCTGAGCTAAATCTCTTACCAATCAAACAGAGGTAGTTTATCTCTGCCAGCCTCGACACACAGCTGCACTGGTTGAGGAGATTGTAGAGCTCAAACGGCTCACACATCATGATTTCAGCCATCACAGAAAAAATAACAAGAAAACAACAAATGTCAAAAGTACATTAACTGTATGATCAGATAAACCTGAAGGAGACACTATGACTTCTACAAGTGAGCACCTTGTTTAACTGAGGTGTTTTCAAAGACAACAGTTATTGTTTGTGTGGTTCCTGTTTCTAAGCAACTCATTGTCTTCCTTCATTGGTGGATGGTGATGACGTAGATCCTTAAAGTCACAGCTACACATTTCTGGACCATGTAGATTAAATGTTAATTCACAAAAAAGTAATGTGATTCATGTTGAATTTATTGCTTATCTTAAGCAAATATATATTTTTAACTGATTATTTATATTTAATTTTGTTTTATTTCAGCAGTTATTCATTTTCTTGATTGGCTTATTCACTGCATCATCTTATTTATAACACACATTGTCTTTTTTCTTCAATCAAGCAGAAGATATAAGGCTAGCAACAAAACCATATTTCATCTGTTTGACGCACTGACAAATAGAAAAGATGTCTGTCTGGTAGATACCCACTTTTTTTAAAAGATTCTCTTTTATTGGAGGAAACCCACTTGATTTGTCAAACTCACTGATTGCTAAAAAGAATGAATTACTGGGCAATCCCAAAAAACGTGTGTGATCACCTACCTCTCTACAATTCCTCCAACAGAAAGCAACCAAGTGTTCCTTAACATATAAAGAGATGACAAAAGGAGTGTTGAAATATCACATTTTTAATTTCCAATCAAATTATTTCCATAATTGACTGTTTATTCCCTTATGGCTGCAAGCACATAAGTCTTCACATACATCATCTTCAATTATGATATTTAATGCATAGAGAGGTCCTCTCTCCTCGGACAGCTGGCGCTGGTACAGGACCTGCAGGTGGGAAAAAAAGCCAATCAGAGAATTATCTATAACCACTTATCCTTGAGAGGGAAGCAGTGCATCTATGGGCAGTTTAGAGTCCACAATTAACCTAGCATGCATGTCTTTGAAATGTGGAAGGATACCGGAGCACCTGGTGTAACCCCACGCAGGCAAGGGGAGAATATGTGAGCCATGGGTGAAACCGGAGCTGATCCAGGGTTGGGCGCTGCTTGGGGGCCTTGGTCAAACAACTTTGCAAGAAATCCAAGCAGTATGGAGAGAAAGCAGTACAAGAATGGTGAATCTGATGGCTACAGCAATACATCGGAATGTGAACTAAAATGAACAGATTTGTGTCTGCTGATAAGTTTGCATATGACCACGTTTTTCTTACCTTTGGACAGCTCATCTTTGATTTTCAGACCTTCTTTGTCAGGAATCTGGTTGTCTTGGGATGTACTGCATGTAATGATTGATATTGATATGACATTGGTTTAATGTACACAATACAACTTTCCCATCTTTTCATAAACTTGTCCTGTTGTAGTCTAATAGAAAAGGTCACTCTTTCCATCCCAAAGATACTATTAATGATGTCAACCAAATCATCCACAGTAGGTAAACTTGGTTAAAAACACTTTCTAGTTATTGATAAGTCCTTTACCTTCCCTGTGGCACCAACATTGAAACAAAATGATTTTGTTTGCACTGGAAATATAAAAATCTAATGGGAAGATATCTATGATGTTTACTGATAACATTCAGGCTTCCCAATGGAACAACTTCTTCATATCACATACCTGACATCACTTCCTCTGAAACCACTCCCAGTTATACTTTATAAGTTTAGCTCCAGGTTTGGAAGGCTCTCAGACAAGCAAAAAACAATATGAATGTGTCAGTGTAGTTGTTAAACTACACTGACACATTCATATTGTGTGGTGATGAACACTGATGTCTTTTCATGAACATATCACATAGCGGTATAATAATAATCATTTAAACTAAGCTAACTAAACATACAAAGCGGTCATCCAGACACACACACACTTTTGTCCTGCTTCTACATTGGCTTTTGAGAACAACATGTACTCAGTCCCAGCAGAGGCTGAATGAACGACTGTGTTCTCCGTCCTGCCCAGTGTCACAAATCATGCTGGTTGTCTGGGACAAAAACAAAGCTTGAGACCCAAGATGAAGGCACTGAAGGAGACTCCTTCAAAAGCCAAAATATTCTCCCAGATTTTATTGCTTGTGTGTCTTGGTTCCTTCAATCAAGGTAAGTCACATTTTCTACTTCAGAATTGTCTTTAATACTGAATAGATCACTTTTGCATAACAATGGTCTGCTGTTTCACTTGCATATTAATGCACTGTGTCATTAATACAAAGTCACAAGTAATCAACAGTTGAACAGATTAAGTCTTTTTATTATGAATGTTGTTGCATTGTTGTGGCATATGAAAGAATCAAAGCAGTTTCAAATTTCAGATGTGATTTTGGTTGTTGTCTTCGCTCCTTACAAATGCAGCAACTAGTTAGAATAAATCAAAGGGTCTTGTTAGTAGATTATTGCAATAGTCACTCAAATTCTCAGTATAATCAGTTAATTATAGACATGACTTAGCTTTCTCAATACTAGTTGGGAGTCGGAGGGACATACCAAATACAAGGCGTAACTGCAGGGTGGTTTTAAAGTTGCATACTAAATATAAATACGCAACAGCTACATTTGACACAACATGATATGAGGTTAATGATAACACGCTATATTTCTGTATCACCTTCTAAAAGAGTTACAAAGTGCTTTACAATGACAAAATAAAAAACAATCCAATAAAATAACAACAACCCCAAAAATGTATTAAATTAGGATAACACATACTATAAGATATTAATATAATAAACCAATAGGGTTCATTATTAGACATACAGCAAAAAAATATATTAAGTAAAAGTGCATTTTAAAAGGTGTGGTTATTGTTATTTCTGCAGTGTTATGCATAATATTGTAACACATTCCACATTACCACTAATTATGGCATCCGCGCTTTACAGACATCACAAAGGTGTCATTTGTTGTTGGGGAATTGGATTGCATCAGACTGTGTGGGTGCTCCTAGTCTTGTGCCCACCCTTTGTAAGTAATACAGTAATTGTGCCTACAGGCTGTACCAGAACCAGTGTTTTCAGATGTTTAGTTATTTTCAGATGCATCTCATCACTGTCCTGCCATTGTTGTGGCTAGCAGCAGAGTCACTGAGCTGCTCTGTTTCTGCAAAGCTAGCATTGGCATCTGGATTGCCCCCAGTGCTCTTTTCATGAACTGCCAAGAAGGAAATTTGAACAAACAATACCCACTTTTGTTAGCTCATGCTGGCCCATCCCAAGGACTCACAGCTGTTACCATGGTGATGTGGATCTGCCATGAAAACTGGCTCCAGTATACAGCAATGATGGGGTGTGGTGCCCACACTGGCTTTCAGCTAACTGCTGTGACAATCACTAAAGTTGAAAAAACATGGAACTAATATGGACAGTGATCACTGAAGGCCATCTACAATTTGCTTTTTGCAAGAACTGTACATTAATTTTCCTAAACCTATTGAAACAGACAGTCCAGCATCCCTACAAATTACATTCATATTGGATGATTCCTCAGCACACAATATACCTATGTCTCATGCCAGCGCTCAGTGCCAGTGCAGGAACTGGTATGTCCTTTATGTAGCAAGGCAGAATTTAAGAGTTAGGAGTTTTCATTCCTCTGAGGACATACAATTAATATTGTTTTTTTTCCATGCAGAAATTATAGAAATAAATCATTGAAAAAATTTTAATGAAAAAATTGTGCAGGTTTGCACTATTTTCCAATATCAAGTTCCACAGATTTATGATTCTCAGCAACTAATAGTTGAGGGTTGACTGTGAAACTATAAAAAGGTGTAATATAATAATATTTAATATCTTAAACCACCATAGATAGTGGATATATTCCACTTGGTTTCTTTTTTTTTTAATCAATACTTATTGCCAAGCTGGTAAAATATAAATTCAATTACAATATCTTTATATTTCAAAGCATTACTGTGTCAGTTTGGCCAGTAATAAGGTCATGGCAGCAAACTCTAGCAAACATAAATATGACATGTGGCAAAAAAAACCAAACATTTTCAATATCTAACTACAGGCATGAACTGTCCACTGTAAACTGAAAGCCTCTGAATTTAAGCAATATTACCCTCGAGGGTGTGCTTTAACATCATTTGAGCACGACAGCACTGTCAACTCAACAAAAATAAAAAGTATAATCAAAATATATCCATGTTGATGGACAATTTGGTCTCAATTTTCAAAGGTTTTTGCGAGTGTGCGTCGCGTTTCCATGGACACACATGGGGTCTGACTAACTGAAACAAAATCAGTCACGTCAGTAGACTCATGTGTAATGGAACGTAGTTTACCACTACAGCAAATAACCCAACCCTTAGTGACCTAGCAAAACAGAAAGGATTTTCTAGTCCCAGATGATGAACTCTGACCTGACGTTAATGTTTTATCGCTGTCTCGGAACTTCCCGAACTAAATCAATACTGCACAGATGAACAGAAAATGCTTATTTTTATCGCCCAAGTTATAACAAAGATGTTGATTTTTTTCTTTTCTTCTATATCTTTTATAAAACGTTTTCACCGCAGTTAGTGTCTCTCACACTGAAGGGAAAATAAATAATAGCCAGGCGTTTATTTGTTTCATTCACTTAACGGACCTAACTCCTCATCTCTGCTGTCACTCACGGTGGCCTACATTTGTTTCGCCATCGCCCTGATCATTTTGCGGGACACTCTCTTGTGGCGTGCCCGTTTGCTGTTAACTAATTCCCGCATGTTCATCTCAGGCTCCTCGCTAGCCTTCTTTCCCCCTCCACCAGGCAGCCTGGACTCCGTTTTATTTTATCGCCAGTCTCTCACTCTCTTGGGGTCGACAAAAAACGTCTAGCGGCTGCTTCTCCCGACTTTTCCTCTGCATATTTTACGGCAGAAAGTTTTAATTTCAAGCCATACTTTTTATTTTTTTTGCTCCAGCTCTGACAGTTACTATGTTGCAATGGAGATGGATACACTATTGCCACAGACTTGGCGGAGTAATATTTTGAGTAATGAGTCAGGCGTGCTGTCATGCTGATTTGAGCACGGTCTAAATGTCTTGTTGACTAATCAGATTGCTCGGTTGGAACTACTTGTTGTATGTTTTTGGCAGCTAGTTAACTTTGACTGGCACATTTGGACGATGACATAAACGCTGACCAGACGCTTTAAAATATCAAAATCCCATATGCTGATAAAAATGAATCGTCTGATGCTGGTTAGTTTGTGTAGTCTAGTTGAGGAGTAGCCATTGTTATAGGAGGTTGCAGTGAGTGGAGTTATTCTTGCCACAGAACGTTAGCCAACCAGCAAAAGTAAGAAAGCTAGGTTATGTCAGCCTAGAGCTAGCTTGTGAAGGTGCAACAGCAAACCTTCGCTAAAACTTACTGTCTCGACCCATTTTTCATAGCTGCCATCTTTTCTTGAAAAATAAATATTTTGATTAACTGACATGGTAATTGAGTTGGTTATCATCCCACAGCAAAGTCATTTAGGCTAGTAAATCATGAAGATAAAAAATGTTTTTGCTAATAGTAACTAGCATAGCCTATAGTTAAGCTACTTACAAACACAAACTCATATATATAACTCATATATATTCAATTACTGATTGATTTATTATATTTATGTAAATATAACCAACTAAAAGCATTCGGACAAACACCTAGCGAAACACAGATTGTTTCATTTAAACTATATGAACTACAGATAATCAAGATAATGATTTTGTCCAAGTATAGTAGTTATTTGCCTTTTTCAGCAGTCATTTTTTGTGATAAAATAATGAGCCCATAAAAAGCATAAAATAAGGCATTGCAACAATGAAAAACCAATGGAATATAATAAGGCAGTCCTGCAATAAAGCCAGCATTTATGTAAATCACAATATAGGTAAGTAGGCTCTAATTTTGGCCACCCTGTTTATGTAAATGAAAACAGGCTAACAGAAACATCTATCTGTATAACACAGTGCAGTTCAACAGTGCATCTGTTAAAATGATGATTTAAATTGAATCAATTCAAATCAAATCAATCAATCAATTAATATTAGCAGTCACCCAAACAACCACCAGCCAATCAAAATACAAGGTTTTAACTGACTATGGTGTGCATGATGTTGGAATGGTGTGGATACCTGACGCAGTAACCTCTCTCGAATATTTTGGTGCAGGTGGGGTGCTGGCGGTGAATATGACTATCCCCAACACCCTCATCAGAGGTACAGTAGGAGGGGAGGCCCTTCTGTCGGTCCGCTACAGCAGTTTCAGCCTCGACCTGCCGGTCATCAAGTGGCAGCTGCAAAGAGAAAAGTCTGTCACTCTTGTCCAGTCGATTGGAACTGACATCATCGGCACCTTGAGGCCTGAGTATCGAGACCGCATCCTGGTATTTGAGAATGGGACTCTGCTTCTCCACAACCTCAGACTCTCTGATGATGGAATTTATGACGTGGAGATCTCCATCACAGATGATACCTTTACAGGAGAGGGCAGCATCACACTCACTGTGGACGGTAGGAGGACAGGTTCCCTGTATGACTGTAAAATTAATGTAAGGGTTCATTCACACCACTGACTGATGACTAGCAGTCCAGTCTTGACTAATGGACTGCTAAAATAACAAAAATAATTCCTCGAGTTGTAAACTTTCTAACTGTCACACTTCTCAATTATCACCAACAAACTTTTTGCTTTTTGGCAATGATGTCTTCATGGTGACTTGTTGAGCACCATTATGGTGGAATAATTTCATATAATTTGAAGTCGGAAATTTCATCATATGTAGAGAAAAACCTGAAAATCCTGGTATATGAAATCCCTGCAGGCCTGTAATCCTCTGCTCGGTGTTCAGGAGTCGAGTCTGAACAACAGCAGCCTCTATATTTGTTAGTCAGAATGTGCGTTCATGCGCTGTCAAAAATATTGAATAAACATTTTTCTGACTGGGAAAATTCATATGAATGCCCTCGGAGTTTGAGAAAATGTTGGTACATAAATTGCAAAGTTGACGTCATTTGATGCTGAAACATGGTGGACTACAGTAAACACTGGCTCGATGGTAAGAAACCTTTACGAAAGTCACGGTTGTAGAGTCACTGTATTGTTTCCTCTGTGCTGCTTTGTCACTCAAATACTGGAGACAGCAGTCAATGTGTTGTTGTGACGATCTAGGCAATGAAATGCTAAACAACTTATTTTTGGCATCCATGTTGCCCCCACATTCTGACATGATGCAAATGAAAACACCAAAGTAGCAAGAACGACTTCCCAATTCGGGAAATTGGACCATTTCAGGAGCATGTGAATGTGTCTCAGTATGGTCATGATATTGAAGGCCTGAGAGTGTATTATATTAGTGTGTTATATTATTATTTATTGATTATAAGGAAAAATGCACATGGAGAAAGAGTTAGCAACATTTTTTTTCTACTTTCCTAGTCTACTTCCAGTGATCAGTACCTGATCACAGGTCTTGGTGTTACCTTTCTGAGAATAAGATGTTTTCACTTTGGCTGATTAGGCCTCTGGTCAGGATGTAGCTGAAAGAGGGCTACACTGGGAATAGCATGAAAGGACTCCATTTGGCCATGCCTGAATACTGTTATGTGGCATCAATGCTAAGGAAATCCGGTTAAATGGAGTGCAGGAAGGCAGTTGGTATGACAAGGATTTAGCTTAATCTTTTCACAGCTTTTACGTATTGACAGAACCAACATGTTCTTGTTTTAATTCAGCCACTATAAGACTATAATATTTCTAGACTTTATTGTTTATGATGCTGTTGGTAAAAGTGGTATTTTACTTGTCGGACAGAATTGACAATCTAAAGGGGCCATGCCATCAGATCACCAGATCCATTAAAAATGACAAAAGCTTAATTTTCCCACCCTAGCAGGTTAAAACTGCACTGTACTGATAAGAGACGTGTGGTGACCCCATCCTCTGGGTATTTAAATCACCTTCAAGTATAAGGGTAATGTTTTTATATTGTCAGCAGTACTGGTAGAAGTTGCACTGCTGGCCCTGTAGACTTCCTGAAAACACTGCCCATGTTAATCCCCCCTGTATTAGGACTTAATGTGGCCCATGTTCACCTCTTACCTCTTAGGGACAGATCTACAATAACTGGCTTTTACAGGCAACAGTGTTTGTGGGCCCTACCTCCTAACATGTTAGAGCTCAGTGGTGCACATGACAAATGATGGAATGACATCAATCCTGCCCACACAGAAGGCAGTGCGAAGGTCACCTGTATCCTGAAGAATAGGAAGGAGGAACAACGTCTGTGTAAGGGAGAAGAATGCAGTCCCATGCCAACTGATGCCCTCAAACATCAGCCAAATGTCATGAACGTTGTTACCTTGACAACAGTATAACTACATCTCCAATTTCCACAAAACTGTATTACAATATTAGCTGTACTTTTGGAACTTGAGTGTCATGACTTAAAATTGACTCTGGCTTTGCAAAACAGCAACTTTGTAATCCTGTACATAGATGCCATAGTCTTTATGTAGATCCATGACCTATATTATCAGATACTAATGCTATTAGTTTATCAGAGACAAATTGCATATCGTGGTAGTTTAGCAATAACATGGATTTCCTCCATTTCCTCCTGGAGTTTTTTTTTTCAACTGTAAAAAAATAATATAGTCACTGTATAGAGAATTACTGTAAGGAAGATGTCAAATTATAAAATCATATAAGGCAGTCTCCAAATCTCCAGAAAAACAAGGAAATGTATACAAACGTTGAATATAGGGGCCCAAGAGATTTGGCTACATCACTAGCAAGATTTTCAGGGCTGATAAGCTAAAGAACAATTTGACTATCCAGCATTTTGACATTTTGCAACAACTTAAAGAGAAGGTTGTGTGCTTCATTCAATTTTAGAGTGTTGTGTGTTTGTGTAGCATTGATGAGAGATGTATTTTCTGAAAAACTGGCCCCAGTGGAAGAATGTATAATGCAAATAAAATAGGGCCTAAGATGGCATCTACATTACATGAGACAATAATAAAGGAGGTCAGTCATACCTGAAACGGATGTATGTTACTGTAAATTAAAAAGATTTTTGTTTCCAAAGTCCAAAGATGTGTATATATATGTATGCATACATACATACATACATACATACATACATACATACATACATACATACATACATGGATCTTTTGAATTTACAGTAACATACATCCGTGTGTGTGTGTATATAGGTCGAATCTAGGTTTGGGTCCAAAGATCAGTAACACTGCACTAAATTGTTCTCCGCATCAGCTGTATGCATGAATTGTTGCAAAAAAGTTCACCATATGAACCTAAAAATGTGACAGAACATCACTGTTGTGCTTTCAGCCTGTTTTGGATGTCTCCAAATGTAGGTCTAAATAAGTAAGTGAGGGTAGAGACAGACTGCAGCATGTGGAACCAGAAATGCCATAATAATCATCCAGTCAGAATTAAGTATTAAAAATAATTATATAGACTTCATGGTCACCATACATCCAACATGGAGGACTGCACGTGTCTTGTCTTTACTGTCTATTTACATGTTAAAATCTATTGTATCCACTGTCTCTTCAACCAGAGTCTATATCCAGGCCCTATATCGACATGGAGTCTTCATCGGTGCTGGAGCTCAGTGAAAACGTCGTCCTCAACTGCTCCCATGACAATGGCACCAGGACTACATACAGGTGGTTCAAAGGTGGAAAGCCACTGACCAATGTGACGAGGTTTACGCTGTCACCTGATCAGAAGCTGTTGACCATCTCACGTGTGCTGATGGCAGATGATGACATATACAGCTGTGCAGTGGAGAATCCTGTGGGCAACATGACAAGCCTGCCTATCAGACTGACTGTCTACAGTAGGTGATACTGTCTTACTGACTGTCTCGAGTTTCAACAAGAGTTATAACACATCATATAAGACATAGTAATGTGGTGCTTTGAAAGCTAGAATCATCAGCTAAGTTGGCTAAGCAATATTAAGAGAGTTAGCAGTACTCACTCGATTATGTAGCAAATATGAATGATACGCTGTACCAAACAGTAAGAAAGATGAGAGGCCTTCTGTTGCACACGGACTCTGCAAAGTGACAGGATGCAGTAGATGAAGGTTTCATGGAGGCTAAAAATAAGTTTGATACATATTTATCAGGAGAACACAGATGGGATAACCAGTTAGAAAAACCTTGAACCTCCCCAAGGACATTCTCATGTAATTGACAAGCAAATAATTACTTTTTAAATGTTGCAAAAATAGTCGATTTTGGTGGTAAAGGCTACCTTATGCTGTTTGTAAGAGTGGAAAAGAGGAGGGTGCAGACCAATAACAAAGCCCATTGTTTGCTGACCACCAAGAACATTCGCATCACAAAGACAAGTTAGGCTAATGAATCTCATTTGGTTGACAGTTATTTCCTCATACACTTATGCATTATACAAATTAAAACATTTGACCTGAAACAAAAAGTAGAGATATCAACACTGATTACTCTTCATTCTGAGGGGAACATCATGTGTACCCATTTTTCATGGTAATCAACCCAACAGTTGTTGAGATCTTTAAAAAAAAAAGTCAACCTCATGGGGGTGCTAGAGGAGAAGTCTTGGGATCATCAAAGTCCCAACAGATTATATGTGGTCAGAGAATGTCTGTCTGTGCAACATGTTTTACCAATCAGGATTTATTGTCTGAGCACCATGGATATCTACCAAATTTCTTTAAAATCAATCAAAAATGTGTTGAGATATTTCAGTCTAGTTGAAAGCGGTGGATCAACTCACAGATATTGCCATCTGTAGATCCATGCTGCTTACATGGTTAAAAGTATTTTCCTCCCAGATTTATAAACATATATTCAACAATCATAAATTGTAAAATCCTGTCTTGTATGTCCCTGTGTTTTTCTGTTAAGTGCTTACTGTCCATGTGAACTGTAATTCTGCATATGCTACCAGGAAGAAGTTCCCTCTATATCATCCTGTCCACTGGCGGCATCTTCCTCCTTATCACCTTGGTAACAGTGTGTGCCTGCTGGACGCCTTCCAAAAAGTAAGAATTGCTAAAAGGCTTTAAAATCAACCCTTCATAGTGCAGGACTGATTTTACAGTTTATAAAGACAGGTGTGGGGTGCAGATAAACATTGTATCACATTAATGCATTCACACCATTGTGTCTTTGTTAGGCGTAATCAACCCGTTCAAAAGCCTCTCTCAAGGTTCAATGACCACTCTCATCGATCACCAATCAGTCACACAGGTATGGAATTATTATTCTGAATAAATACTCCATTGTGACAAAATCAAAAAGTGATCAGATAATTTACAATAAGACAAGAATAATCTCTATAGAGGAATCTGTATGAATGACAATCCAATATTTTGTTTGTTTCTTCACAACAGATGATGTTCTTCCAAAAATGACTGAGCAAAACGGAATAAATTCAGTAACTTCACTTTACGTCTTGCAGCAAAAGGTATCCATCTCATTACTACTATGATTTGTCCAATTCGGTGATTCACAAAAGGCAGCAAGACTAAAAATCTGATGCAATGCTAGCACCCCCTGGGGGAATCCTTGTTTTACTAGTGAGTACTCAGAGCAATGAGTCTACAGTTCTGCTTCACTACTAATTCTGATCCCTGGACTTCGCCTCTCAGGCTACACATACAGGCTGCCTTACCCCTAGATTCCACCTAACATGTCCGTTACCTGGCTTGTGTGATGCTGTTTTGTTCCATCTTCACACGGCTTCATATTCATGTCTCCCTTTTTGCAGGAGCCCTCTATGGATGACTCATCCAGCAACAGTATTGGATCTCCTTCTGAATATGACCACCCACCATGCTACACCAGTTTCCCCAACTACAATGGGTCTCTTACCCAGTCTAATGGGTCTCCTGCCCACTCCTCTCACAGATATACATGAAAGCCCACCAGGATAAACTGATGCGGTCAGATCGTCCTGCAGTACACTGCTCCTGACTCTGCAACTTCCTGCACATCTGCAGAGTTTGTGAAAAGATATCAAAGCCATTCTCTAGGGTTTTACAGTCATTCCAATACTGCCTATTGATCTGTTTTTATTGAAGTGAACTGTAACTTGAATATAAGTTGTTTGAATTTTGATTTTGTGAAATGGTTTAGTCTGCATGAAGCTGAGGTGGAGTCAGTAAGATGCAATTGAAACATGATAAAGATACTTCTCTTCACATTTTGTCAATTCAAAATCAAACAAGATGGTATTTCTCATTTGTTAATGATATTGAAAACAATATACAGTTTGTAAAGAAAAGAATCACACTAAGAAATGCTTTCCTGTTACAGTGTAATGTGTGAAGCGGTGTTGTATTGTTAAATGAAGTCCAGCAGTTACTTTGTAATATTTTGTTCTTTTACTTCTTCTAGATGAGTTAATAGCATTTTCAATGTGAAGAGGGACAAAGCTATGTTGGTGGAATTTTATATAAACTTTGATTAAATGTGAAATTCTCAAAATCTCAGGGGACTGTTTCTAAGTTTCTTGCAATATTACACTTTTAGTCCTGACATTGGTAAATATTATGTTAATTTTATGTCATGGGATTGTTGAATCAAAATATAAATGAACTGATACAATTTTGATGAAATTAGTTAAATAATGGATACATTCATTGATTACAGAATTTCTGCATCCAGGGAAGCAATTAAAGTTGTTTGAGTTGCTAATGAAGTGCCTATCAGTTAAATTATCCAGTTACAGAGATTATTATTTCAGTCCTCTGCGAATGCCTAGAAGTCATTTAGTTAAGCAATTGAATAGGCACAAGCCCATCTCACTTGAAATTGACAGGTGAGAAGGATGGATGCATTGCAATAAAAGAAGTTGGGAGAGGCACATTATGACCCACAACTAGATGGATAGAGAAACTTACCATGCTGTGAATCAACTCAGGAGGTGTTTTTAATGGTTTATCTCAAGACATGACCTTCACAACCTCTCTGTGCAAGGTGAAGCTGGCAGATCAAAGATACCTCAAGGGCCCTGAGTACTTGCCAACGCTGACATCAGTCACTGAGTGTACCGCTGGATGTGGACAAACTACGTACTTGCGCCCGATAAAATCAAGTAACCAAAGGCACAGCGGTCACATCAGGATAACTATCTCTACCCACCTACAGTCCTCTGCTCTACCAACTGAGCTATCAAAGGTAGCGCTCAGAGAGGAATCACAGAGAGCTACATGGACGGTAACATGTAATGAGTGTGTTCATTTAAGCACCTCGTGGCCTAAGACTGGAAGTTTCGTGACATAATTGATGGAGACTGACGTCGGTCACAGCAGTGCCTTGCAGGAGGCTGCAAGGGGAATTAGCTCAAATGGTAGAGCGCTCGCTTAGCATGCGAGAGGTAGCGGGATTGATGCCCGCATTCTCCAGATGACTTTAGTTTCCTCTCTTCTGTTGCAAAGGTAATGAGTGAAAAACCGTGAGATACTCGACGTTAGTCGATGGACATGCTTAACATGCTGTGAATCAAGTCAGGTGGTGTTGTTAGTGGTTTGGCTCACTGCATGACCTTCACAACCTCTCTATGGCGTGGACCTTAGTTAAGGTGTGGTAGTTCGCTGACACGTGAAGCTGGCGGATCAAAGATGAAGTACCTCAAGCAACGAAACAGGCGGCTCTGAAAAAGATGGCCTTCAAGTCTTTCTATTCTGAACAGACGAGGACGACAGGCAGGGCCCTCTAGGCGGACATGCCTGAACGAAGGGCGCAGCGAGCATCTGCTTAAAGCCAGATGTGAAACACCGTTTGAATGCCACTTAAGGTGTGGTAGTTTGCTGACATGTGAAGACGGCAGATTAAAGATTGCTCAAGTGCGACGAGGATGGGATTCAAACCCACGCGTGCAGAGCACAATGGATTAGCAGTCCATCCCCTTAACCACTCGGCCACCTCGTCTTTGAGCGGAGGGCTCCTTCGTGTGAGCACGCGGTGTGTGACCATAAACAGCCAAGACAGTTGGACCCAACTCAGGTCTGATTGCAGTGCCTTGCAGGAGGCTGCAAGGGGAATTAGCTCAAATGGTAGAGCGCTCGCTTAGCATGCGAGAGGTAGCGGGATCGATGCCCGCATTCTCCAGATGACTTTAGTTTCCTGTCTTCTGTTGCAAAGGTAATGAGTGAAAAACCGTGAGATACTCGACATTAGTCGATGGACATGCTTAACATGCTGTGAATCAAGTCAGGTGGTGTTGTTAGTGGTTTGGCTCACTGCATGACCTTCACAACCTCTCTATGGCGTGGACCTTAGTTAAGGTGTGGTAGTTCGCTGACACGTGAAGCTGGCGAATCAAAGATAAAGTACCTCAAGGGCCCCCCGTATACTCGCCAACGCTGACGTCGGTCACTCAGTTTACCGCCGGATGTGGACAAGCTACGTACTCGCGCCCGATAAAATCTAGTAACCAAATCCACAGCCGTCAGATCAGTTGCTTTCCGATTGGCAAAAATCTACACAGAGGCCAAGAAAAGATCCTCCTTCGAGCCGGATTTGAACCAGCGACCTAAGGATAACTGCCACTAATCACCTACAGTCCTCCGCTCTACCAACTGAGCTATCGAAGGAAGCACTCACAGAGAACTCCATGGACTGTCACATGGCAACGAGTGTGTTCGTTTAAGCACCTGCTGTCCTAAAACTGGGAGGTTCGTGAAGATTGTCGTTGGCCACTACGTTCACCGGCGGACGTGGGACGGCTTTGACTTTTTTTCCCAAACAAATCAAGCAACGAAACAGGCGGCTCTGAAAAAGATGGCCTTCAAGTCTTTCTATTCTGAACAGACGAGGACGACAGGCAGGGCCCTCTAGGCGGACATGCCTGAACGAAGGGCGCAGCGAGCATCTGCTTAAAGCCAGATGAGAAACACCGTTTGAATGCCACTTAAGGTGTGGTAGTTTGCTGACATGTGAAGACGGCAGATTAAAGATTGCTCAAGTGCGACGAGGATGGGATTCGAACCCACGCGTGCAGAGCACAGTGGATTAGCAGTCCATCGCCTTAACCACTCGGCCACCTCGTCTTTGAGCGGAGGGCTCCTTCGTGTGAGCACGCGGTGTGTGACCATAAACAGCCAAGACAGTTGGACCCAACTCAGGTCTGATTGCAGTGCCTTGCAGGAGGCTGCAAGGGGAATTAGCTCAAATGGTAGAGCGCTCCCTTAGCATGCGAGAGGTAGCGGGATCGATGCCCGCATTCTCCAGATGACTTTAGTTTCCTCTCTTCTGTTGCAAAGGTAATGAGTGAAAAACCGTGAGATACTCGACATTAGTCGATGGACATGCTTAACATGCTGTGAATCAAGTCAGGTGGTGTTGTTAGTGGTTTGGCTCACTGCATGACCTTCACAACCTCTCTATGGCGTGGACCTTAGTTAAGGTGTGGTAGTTCGCTGACACGTGAAGCTGGCGGATCAAAGATAAAGTACCTCAAGGGCCCCCCGTATACTCGCCAAAGCTGACGTCGGTCACTCAGTTTACCGCCGGATGTGGACAAGCTACGTACTCGCGCCCGATAAAATCTAGTAACCAAATCCACAGCCGTCAGATCAGTTGCTTTCCGATTGGCAAAAATCTACACAGAGGCCAAGGAAAAGATCCTCCTTCGAGCCGGATTTGAACCAGCGACCTAAGGATAACTGCCACTAATCACCTACAGTCCTCCGCTCTACCAACTGAGCTATCGAAGGAAGCACTCACAGATGAATCACAGAGAACTCCATGGACTGTCACATGGCAACGAGTGTGTTCGTTTAAGCACCTGCTGTCCTAAAACTGGGAGGTTCGTGAAGATTGTCGTCGGCCACTACGTTCACCGGCGGACGTGGGACGGCTTTGACTTTTTTTCCCAAACAAATCAAGCAACGAAACAGGCGGCTCTGAAAAAGATGGCCTTCAAGTCTTTCTATTCTGAACAGACGAGGACGACAGGCAGGGCCCTCTAGGCGGACATGCCTGAACGAAGGGCGCAGCGAGCATCTGCTTAAAGCCAGATGAGAAACACCGTTTGAATGCCACTTAAGGTGTGGTAGTTTGCTGACATGTGAAGACGGCAGATTAAAGATTGCTCAAGTGTGACGAGGATGGGATTCGAACCCACGCGTGCAGAGCACAGTGGATTAGCAGTCCATCGCCTTAACCACTCGGCCACCTCGTCTTTGAGCTGAGGGCTCCTTCGGGTGAGCACGCGGTGTGTGACCATAAACAGCCAAGACAGTTGGACCCAACTCAGGTCTGATTGCAGTGCCTTGCAGGAGGCTGCAAAGGGAATTAGCTCAAATGGTAGAGCGCTCCCTTAGCATGCGAGAGGTAGCGGGATCGATGCCCGCATTCTCCAGATGACTTTAGTTTCCTCTCTTCTGTTGCAAAGGTAATGAGTGAAAAACCGTGAGATACTTGACATTAGTCGATGGACATGCTTAACATGCTGTGAATCAAGTCAGGTGGTGTTGTTAGTGGTTTGGCTCACTGCATGACCTTCACAACCTCTCTATGGCGTGGACCTTAGTTAAGGTGTGGTAGTTCGCTGACACGTGAAGCTGGCGGATCAAAGATAAAGTACCTCAAGGGCCCCCCGTATACACGCCAACGCTGACGTCGGTCACTCAGTTTACCGCCGGATGTGGACAAGCTACGTACTCGCGCCCGATAAAATCTAGTAACCAAATCCACAGCCGTCAGATCAGTTGCTTTCCGATTGGCAAAAATCTACACAGAGGCCAAGGAAAAGATCCTCCTTCGAGCCGGATTTGAACCATCGACCTAAGGATAACTGCCACTAATCACCTACAGTCTTCCGCTCTACCAACTGAGCTATCGAAGGAAGCACTCACAGATGAATCACAGAGAACTCCATGGACTGTCACATGGCAACGAGTGTGTTCGTTTAAGCACCTTCTGTCCTAAAACTGGGAGGTTCGTGAAGATTGTCGTCGGCCACTACGTTCACCGGCGGACGTGGGACGGCTTTGACTTTTTTTCCCAAACAAATCAAGCAACGAAACAGGCGGCTCTGAAAAAGATGGCCTTCAAGTCTTTCTATTCTGAACAGACGAGGACGACAGGCAGGGTCCTCTAGGCGGACATGGCTGAACGAAGGGCGCAGCGAGCATCTGCTTAAAGCCAGATGAGAAACACCGTTTGAATGCCACTTAAGGTGTGGTAGTTTGCTGACATGTGAAGACGGCAGATTAAAGATTGCTCAAGTGCGACGAGGATGGGATTCGAACCCACGCGTGCAGAGCACAATGGATTAGCAGTCCATCGCCTTAAACACTCGGCCACCGCGTCTTTGAGCGGAGGGCTCCTTCGTGTGAGCACGCGGTGTGTGACCATAAACAGCCAAGACAGTTGGACCCAACTCAGGTATGATTGCAGTGCCTTGCAGGAGGCTGCAAGGGGAATTAGCTCAAATGGTAGAGCGCTCGCTTAGCATGCGAGAGGTAGCGGGATCGATGCCCGCATTCTCCAGATGACTTTAGTTTCCTCTCTTCTGTTGCAAAGGTAATGAGTGAAAAACCGTGAGATACTCGACATTAGTCGATGGACATGCTTAACATGCTGTGAATCAAGTCAGGTGGTGTTGTTAGTGGTTTGGCTCACTGCATGACCTTCACAACCTCTCTATGGCGTGGACCTTAGTTAAGGTGTGGTAGTTCGCTGACACGTGAAGCTGGCGGATCAAAGATAAAGTACCTCAAGGGCCCCCCGTATACTCGCCAACGCTGACGTCGGTCACTCAGTTTACCGCCGGATGTGGACAAGCTACGTACTCGCGCCCGATAAAATCTAGTAACCAAATCCACAGCCGTCAGATCAGTTGCTTTCCGATTGGCAAAAATCTACACAGAGGCCAAGGAAAAGATTCTCCTTCGAGCCGGATTTGAACCAGAGACCTAAGGATATCTGCCACTAATCACCTACAGTCCTCCGCTCTACCAACTGAGCTATCGAAGGAAGCACTCACAGAGAACTCCATGGACTGTCACATGGCAACGAGTGTGTTCGTTTAAGCACCTGCTGTCCTAAAACTGGGAGGTTCGTGAAGATTGTCGTCGGCCACTACGTTCACCGGCGGACGTGGGACGGCTTTGACTTTTTTTCCCAAACAAATCAAGCAACGAAACAGGCGGCTCTGAAAAAGATGGCCTTCAAGTCTTTCTATTCTGAACAGACGAGGACGACAGGCAGGGCCCTCTAGGCGGACATGCCTGAACGAAGGGCGCAGCGAGCATCTGCTTAAAGCCAGATGAGAAACACCGTTTGAATGCCACTTAAGGTGTGGTAGTTTGCTGACATGTGAAGACGGCAGATTAAAGATTGCTCAAGTGCGACGAGGATGGGATTCGAACCCACGCGTGCAGAGCACAATGGATTAGCAGTCCATCGCCTTAAACACTCGGCCACCGCGTCTTTGAGCGGAGGGCTCCTTCGTGTGAGCACGCGGTGTGTGACCATAAACAGCCAATACAGTTGGACCCAACTCAGGTCTGATTGCAGTGCCTTGCAGGAGGCTGCAAGGGGAATTAGCTCAAATGGTAGAGCGCTCGCTGCGCAAAGGCAGGAGCCCAATGTTTACGCTCCCTCACGCAAAGGAAAAGACACGCGAAAAGCACGGGGAAATTATTGAATAGTGAAATATTATAGACAGTGTCCCCTGTATCTCTATAGAGATATTTCTGGCGTAATTTAACCGAGTCAGCGAGCCGTCCACCTCGCCGTGAGCTGGAGTCGAACCCACCTCTCTCGGCTTGGCTCAGATGTTTGGCCGCAGCCTGATGACGCGATGGCTTCCCCGGTGACGTAGTTCGCCAGCCCAACGGGATTCCCACTTGAGTGTACCGCAGACTGACGATTCAGCTTTGACTTATTAACGGATTTAACTTCTTGTCTAAAAATAACTGGAGGATGAAACGTTGGCCGGCAAATCTTTCTTGGTCACTAAATACAAGAATAGGCAAAAATAGCTTCCTCTGAATTTGAACACGATACTTTAGCAATACATAAAAAAGCAAAAGAAATTAATTTCGCCCTTGCTTACGTTTTCAGAATAAACATTCTTAAAAGCAAAACTCACCAATTGGAAAAAATATTCAACTAGTGGTTCAGATTCTTCGGAGCAGGTTGCAAAAACTAAGCAAAGCACGGAATCAAATGTTGAAATATAACAGAGTTACGCCGCGTTAAAAAGTACAGAGGCAAAAAGAAAAACGAAGGAAAAACACGAGCGTAAAAAAAAAGGAGTAAGAGAGACAGAGACACCCATGTATGCGCCTTTTAAGGTTTAGGAAAGGGCGGATCCGAGGAGCGGCTTGGCCAGGAGTCTTTTCACTTCTGTTAGTATAGAAATGTTTATTGGTCTCTTTTACGATCCTTGATTTCACGGCGACATGAGAAAGTCAGATGCTGGTGGTTATCTTTTACACATGGCTCTTGTCCGCTTGACAAGAAATTGGGTCAATATTTAGTCCACAGATAGGCTTTTGTTTGTAAGCCACAGTTTATAATATAACAGGTGCTCTTGTCATGAGGTTGAGAGGAGAGAGAGAATGGGGGAAAGGAAGCAGACCCTTGTGATAAAAGACAAAAGGGTTGGGGGGGGGGGAGTTCACGCAGACCATCAGCCAGGGCAGACACATGTACAGAGTCGGGATAGATAGCTTCTTCTGGCCAATCCATGAAAATATGTTTTGGTATCTCTTTGATGGTGTCCTCAGAGTTATCACACAACCAACCTCAGTGACGGCACGTCATGTAAGAATAGACAAAGAAATATATCCCTCCTATATCCCTCTCTGCACAGAGATGCATTTATTTATAGGAACAGCATAGGCTAGTGAGCACCATACATATGTCTTCTACAAATCCCGACCACGTTGGCAAAGTTTGGATTAAAACAAATGCTGCAGGTCTGCAGTGCACTGTCCAGGGTGCTGAACCGGGCCGGATTGGAAGGTTCGGCGGACTAGATATTTAAATTATGCAAATCAGCGGGTGACACCAAACAGCGTCTGCCCAAGCAAGTCAGAGCTTTTCTTTCTCTCACACAGTGACGGAGAGACGCAGCCGCATCTGAGAGGACGATCGCGCGTGTGTGCGCAATTGCGCAAAGCGTGTGTGCGCAATTGCGCATAGCGTGTGTTGCCCCTTCTCCACTACACAAATCACGGTACCAGATGTTTTCCTGAGGTATTACTCCCGATTTAGAATCCATAGCAATTTGATGTTACTGTATTGATTAATACTTATTAATTTGTATTTATTATGAAGACCATTGCTTTGGCTATAAGATATACCCCTCAGTGATTAGTAATGTTTATTTCTGTTTCTATCAATATAATGATAACATTAAAATGTGCTACTATGGGACAATATAGACAGTTTTTTTAATGATGGACACACTGAGTCATAAATGTTGGTACAATAAGATTTAATGATCACAAGATCTAAAACAAGTAAATATTGAAATAGAAACACACACACACACACACACACACACACACACACACACAATATATATATAACTATACATGTTATCTCACAAAAGAGGGTGCATCCCTCACATTTTTAAAAAAACTTTTATGAAATCTTTTCAGGGGACAACACCATAGAAATGAAAAAAACTCTAGACACAGCCATTAATGTCTAAACAGTTGGCAACAAAAGTGAGTACACCTCACAGTGAACATGTCTAAATTGTGCCCCTCTCTCTCTCTCTCTCTCTCTCTCAGGTGGATGTTAGACACCTTGCTCTCCTCCACCTTCTGCTGCAGGATGCTTCACAGGTGCTCCACTGGGTCTAGGTCTGGAGAGTCACAATCACCTTCACCTTCAGCTTCCTCAGCAAGGCAGTTGTCATCTTGGAGGTGTGTTTGGGGTCGTCATCGTGCCCTGCAGCCCGGTTTCCAAAGGGGTGGGGTGGTGGTTATGCTACACTCACTACACTAATGTCTACACTCAAACACACAATATATACACTATATACACAAGTTCACAAACTATTTTTGTGCTCTCTGTTCCTTCAGCCACTCCTCCAGAGATTTCCCCTGTGAGGCCTGTGGACAAAAGGTGGCCCTGCCATGACGGCTATGGCCAAAGTCCTTTGTTTTTGGCTGTCCACACTTGCCACACGTGTTGTATGCCACTCCTCTGACATAACTCCTCTTGGGCACTCCACTCTCCTCCTCAAGGGCCCGCCGTCGTCTGTTCCTCGCTGTGAAGCGAGACACAGGAGCACCCAGTGCAGGACCAAGTGGAGCCGGGCCTGCACTTGGTGTTGAGACACCAGGAGCTGCCAGCACCAGTGACAGCGTGTTGTCAGGGTTCAGGACCAAGTTCCCTAAATGAGCTGACATGGGCTGTGCAGTGCCTGTTGAGGTGGGAGTGGGTGCAGTGCCTGGTGCTGTGGGGGTGGGTGCAATAGGTCGCTCCCTGGTTGCAGCAGCGGGCCGTCTGCCTGGCCGCAGGACAGGAGCCTGTCCCTCCAGATTAGGAGGGAGAACAAACTGTTGCTGCGGGCCAGATGTTGGAGGAAAGAGCTCCAGTTTCACCTTCGGGGCCGGAAGCTGGTCGGGTGCCACGGGAATCCGGTGAGTTGAAGCCATTCCCTGGGAGAGGACACTCATCTCCTGCGTCTTCTGCCTCCGTTGAAACCTGAGAGAAGATCATTTGTGTTAGATCAGTGGTTCTTAAATGAGGGTACTAGTCAGTCCTTCCAGAAAAACAGAGTTTTTTTGTGATTGTTGCGGGGAAAAATCCTTGATTATGCGGCACGTTTTCTGGAAAAATGCGATGAAATTGCGGGAACTTGCAAAAACTGCGGGAACGTGCAAAAATTGCAACTTGTAATAACTGCGGTTTGATGCACAAGAGAAAAGTGCACAAAAGTGATTGAAATCAGCAATTTATGCGGCGAAAGTGCAGCGTATTTGAAAAAATGCGGCCCCCGGATAAATATGCGGACTTTGGCTGATTATGCATTGAATTATGCGATTGCATAATCGCGTTTTTCTGGAGGGACTGACTAGTACCCTGGGTATTTGAAGGCTTGCCAGGGGGTACATGAGTGCTGCCAAATAATGTGCATGACCTACCATTGAATAAGTGTCTTCTGATTTAGCTCAAAGAGCTGGAGTGTGGTCTCCGCCATAAGCCTTGGAGTGTTGAGCACCAGCTCCCGGATGTGGTGGTAGTTGTCAAGGATTTTTGACCATCTGGGGGTGGAGACTCCAGACTTCTTGGTGGGCGACTTGTACAAACTGCACAGCTTGGTGCATATGGCCTCAACCAAGCGGCTGGTGCTGGGCCACTGTGCTGGACCCCCAGGATGTCCTATCAAGCAGCGCTTGACACTCTCCACACCCGGTGTGACTCCAGACCGCTTCGGAGCCTTAAAGCGGCCACTTGTCAGGCGCACCTGATGGCGAGGCTGGTAGTTGACACGCTGCTTGTCAACCTCAGGGAGAGCTGTCCACAGCTGGACGATCTGGGTCACCTGCAGGTCAGTGAAGTAGGAAGCTTCACGGAGATCCACCAGGTAAACAGCGAGATCCTGGACCTTGTCCCACCCAGCGATCCCATCTGGTCCAATCACTGCTCCCTAATAAATTAAATGATTAATAGTAATATATGTGAAATAAAATGTCATTGAGATTGGATTGAAATAGTTATTACAGTGTCTTACCTGAGCCTCGTCAGACATACTGCTGGATGGCACATCAGCAGGTGATGCAGGGGCCTGAGGAGGAGAGGGCGGAGGTGGAGAAGGCGGATGTGAAGAAGGCGGAGGAGAAGAAGGCTGAGGTGGAGACGGCGGAGGAGGAGAGGCCTGAGGACTCGTTAACGATGAGGGCCTGCTCTGCAGAGTACGGGAGGGGTCATCCTCATACAGTACGGGAACTGTGATGTCCTCCATGCTCTCTTCCACAAAGCCCTCATCTTGGAAGTCCTCATCATTGACTTCCTCCACCAGCCTGTCCTCCTCCTCTGGGTTCTGGAGCACTGGAGTCAGTACCTTGCCGGTCTGGCTGTACAAGTACTCCATTCCCAGCAATTCACCTAGGGAAAAAAAAAAAAAAAACAGAAAAAAGGAAAGTATTATTAATATTTCATCCAATACATTAAAGGTTACATTGATCAACATAGTGTTATTAAAGAAAAAATTAATTAAGGTGTTCTTTTTCTAGTTGAATGGGGGATAATTTCTTACCTGTGTACGCTCCAGGGGTGCGATAGCGCTCATCCCAGCATCTCCCTAGCACCTTTTGGCTGAGCTGGTCCACCGCCTCTCTAAGAGCACTGCCGTAGGAGCGGATTGAAGGTGCTCCCTTTACGGCGTCCTCCATCCGGTCATCATTCCAGCGCATCAGCCCTTCCAGAAGATACGCCTGGAAATGCGCATCACTGGCACTGGTTCCTGAAGGTGATATACACAAAGAGGCATGTCACATTTGTAAAAGATATTTACTACACATAATATGATATGAAGTATCTATAAAACAAAGCCAGACATATTGAGAAAAAAAGAGGTATAAAACTAGAAATGCATATGTATGCAATACCTGGAATAAATCTGTTCAGGTGGAGGTGAAAGGACTCCAGGGAGGTGGAGCCACGGGCACACCTGTAGCAGCAAAGCTCCACGTCGCCTTTCTTCAAGGTGCCCTGTCTTGATGTAGAGCTGGAAGTCTTTTGGGTCTTGGATACAGCCAAGGTGTTTCTGCTGCTCCTTCCATATCTGCTGGATCCGTTCGTGGTCCAGCAGAGGAACGCCCAGAGTGTCCTTCCCACTCGCGCTGTCAAACAGACTGATCAGTGACCCGATCAGTCTGTTGGTCTCCTCCACCCCTCTGGTCCTTCTCCTGCAGTGCAGTGCCAACTCCCTCCGGGTGATGTGAGTGGTCACCGCCTCCTCTGAGATGTGGCCAACACTTCTTGCTGCCAGCTCACCTTCCTTGGCACGGCGAAGAGCAGCAACATCTTCTGGATCCCACTCGAAAATGCATGTGGACAGGCGTGCCATGAAGATGCCATACAGGGGGTGAGCCTCAGTGGTGACGCCTGCAGCAAAACGGCGCATGAAATGCCAGATGTCAAGGCGCACATGAAGCTCATCCCACCCTGCAAACATGGCCTTCACCCGACAAGGGCCATGCTGACTGCAGCAGTCTCTGTCCACATAGATCACCCTGGGTGGCGCCTCACCCGCCTCCCTGTACCGCTTCACCAGGCCAGCTGCCATGGTGTCAAGTGCTTGTCCCTCACCAGCTGTCAGAACCGAGACAAGGACTTGACCGTACTCGTTTCCAACATTGGTGCACCAGGCAGCTGTACCTGCAGCAGCACCAGCGAGTTTCTTCGTGACCTATTCAGAAAAGATAAGGAGTTAAAAACTGTGTTCATTATTATGAAATGTCAGTGCAATATTTAAATCTCTGTTTCTCTGATGCTGCTACTATGCTCCCTGGTGGTGATGATGATGATGATATCTGAGATTTTGTTTTAGTATGCTGTATGTATTTCATTTTACTCTCATGTGGAAGTGTTTGTGCAGTGATTGTGTGTGTGTACTGCATTGCTTATAGTAGTTGCACAGTAGTTGTACTGGTGGTACAATAACATTAAAGACTTTCTCCATCAATTTATTATGTATGCACTCAAAATTCTGTATATAAACAGGGCTGTGATACCTTTTTGGTGGAGTCCATCTTGAGGACAGAGCCAAAGATGGAGGTGATTTTGGCCTTCACTTCATGCAGCCGGCTGAGAACATCCCTGGCATAAACTGCTAACAGCCACTTGGGCTTGGGAAGGGCAGGTAAGCAGGGAGGCTCAGCAAAGACAGAGGGGCGGACAACAGTGGACCTTGTGAATGGTTCACAAGCTGTCAGGTACTGCAGGACACGCTTCATCCATGCCTCGCTGTGTTGTTCCTGCAGCTTTTTGTACAGCTGGGTAACACTGTTGCCCATTGTCCTCTCCCTCATCATCCTCAGCACACGGATGCCACACGAGTATCTAATGAAAGGAAGGAGTGTAATGTAAAAAAAAAAATAAAACCCACAAATAAAAGCACCTAATAATGTTTGACATTAATTATGAATTACCTGTAAGTGAGCAAAGCTGGAAACTTGCTGCGGTGGCCCATATCCAGCTGGCCTAAGATGTCTTCAGACCAAGCAGGATACTTTTTGGAGCAGCGTTTGCACTCCAGGTACTCGGTGGCAAGGTCATACCACCCGTCGATGTCCAGCACCTTCCGCACTGTTCTGTAGATCCCTGCAGCTGTTAGTCTGTGCTTGTCGCAGGCTGGACGAACACAGACCAGAGGAAACAGCCACATCTTCTGGGGCATCCACAGGAACAACGGCCGACAGAAGAAGTGGTCAGGCGAGGCGGGAGGCTGGGTGTGAATGAGGACGGGCTGAGGAGGATACCACCAAAGCTTCAGCTGTGACACTAGCTCTGGCTTGCCGGTACGTGGGTTGGCCTTGAACAGAGTGTGCCGTATCCACTCCTGCTGGTAAGATGGAAGCTGATCCTTCCAGTGACTGGGAAGCTCAGCTGGCGGTTGGTGAAGGAGAGCTGCTGGTGGAGGAGGATCAGCACAGGCCTCACGAGGCACCTTGGCTGCAAGAGCTAATGAAGGAGAAATTAATTAGGTTGAATGTTGGATTTGATAGTAATATGCCATAAATGCAACTCAAAAAGTGCCACAGTGCAGAAATACTACAGAAAGAGACTGAATAAATAGTACAATGTTAATAATACTAGTGTTAAAATACAATGTCAATAATACTGTTGATAAAATACTACAATGTTAAAATTAATAGTAGATAGTGTAGTACATTAAGTAATATTAAGAAGCAAAGAACCCAGTGTAAGCACATGGAAAATTATGCAAAATGAATTCATAAGTATTAATGATGCCCACAGATATGAAACATGCACACAGACACGGTAACAACTACTATTGTAATGATTAGAACAATGACTGTCCACCATCCCAGCGGTTCAGAGGGAGCTAAGGTGTGAATGAGAAGAGCATGCAGTGTAATTGTGAAAAAAAGGCATTAAAATTCAGGTGATTGATTTAGAGCCCATGGGTGAGTGGAGTTAAGCAAAAAATACAGAAAAAAAACAGCGACACCTTTGTGCATCTTTAAGGTTTGCATCCTGGTTGATGTGGTTTTACGCTGTATTGGGAATAAAAATATATTTAAGACGTAGAAATGTTCCACAAAATAATATTCTTAGTGTTGTCGCTAAACATTCACATCATATTTGCATTTGTGTCAGATGCCACACCTGTATTTAGCTGTGCCTCACATTGCACTGCAGCAGATACCATTTCCTCATCATCAATCTCGGCAGAGTCTGTAGAGGAAATGTAGAAAGTATCAGGCCTACTGTTAACAATACACAGAGACAAATGTCTGTAAGATGTTGCATAATTACCAGAAGGAAAAAGTTGCCGGGGTTTTGAAGGTCGGGGTGAGGTCAGCTGCGGTGCTGGAGCTGGAAAAAAGTGGACAAGTTTGTATAATCTGTTAAAATGGTACGAGCTATACATGTAGGACTGCTGTAAGGGAAATTCAGAATTCACACTCCTACTCACAGAGTTTAGCTGGTGACAATAACTTTTTCACCAGCTGTGAAGGAGACAGATTTTTCCCACGCGCCAGCAGAGATTTCACAGTGGCGGGCTTCCATGCGCTACTTTGGAATCCTGCTGGGGGTGCAGAGGAAGTGGAGGGTGCAGGAGGAGGTACAGCGGAAGTGGAGGCTGAAGATGGGAGGGTGGAGGCTGCAGTGCGTCTCTTCAAGACATATGTCTTGAAAATGGCCATGTTGGTGTTGGGCCGGGCATCAGCAGTCTTCAGGTAATTGATGAGGGCCTGGGCCTTCTGGCTCTGGTCCTCATAAACTTCCTTCATGGAGCGACCCTTAAAATCTCCAAACTCCACCATCAAACAGCCCTGGTCTCCAGTGTCCTTCGCTCTCCTCTGCATCTCCTGCTTACGGCTAAACTTCTCCAGTTCCACCGTCATCTCTCTGATCTGAGAGGTATACTCCTTGAACAGCTGTTTGTTCTCAGACAGGGGGGTTGGCTGCATGGTTTCCTTGGAAATGCTGTGCAGTAAATACACTGCCAATCCAAGACTGTTCTCCAGGAGCCATCTGAACCTCTGGCCCTGGAACATGCCAAACTGCAGCTGGCAGTGAGCCAGTACCAGAAGCCTGTTAGCTGGGTCTCCACCATAGCCAGTGACGAATGCAATGGCCTCTGCCAGCACCTCCTCTTTGGGTTTGGCCCTTCCAGGACCCGGTGTTGGTGGCGGTCTTTTGCCTCCTCCGAGGGCGCCATCAGCAGTCTGGTCGAACTGGCTGACTGGCGACGAAAAATTGGGTTGCATACATTATCTGAATGAAAAAAAGAAAAGACTGTTAGCTCTAGTTATCTGAAAGAATCCTGCATATGGGTTCAAAGATGAGGCGCAACATTTTAGTGTCCCCAACGTTGATAAATCACATAAATTATACACTAATAAAACTATGTATATGTCCATATAAAATTATATATAGATATATAGATATTATATATATATATATATATTATAGAGATATATATATAATATATCATATACATATATATATATATACATATACATACATATATACATAATAATCTATATAGTATATATACGTTCATACGGACGGGAATACAGTTTACGTTCATTCATATGGACGGGAATACAGTATGCATACATTATCTGAATGAAAAAAGAAGAAAGACTGTTAGCTCTAGTTATCTGAAAGATACCTGCATATGGGTCAAAGATGAGGCGCAACATTTTAGTGTCCCCAACTTGATAAATCACATAAAATTATACACTATAAAACTATGTATAGTCCATATAACATTATATATATATAAGATATATAGATATATATATATATATAATAGATATATATATACTAGATATATATATATACATATACATATATATATATATATATATATATATATATATATACATATACATACATATATATATATATATATATTATATATATATATATATATAATGTTATATGGACATATACATAGCCTACATACATATAGTTTATCGTTCATACGGACAGGAATAACGTTTATCGTTCATTCATATGGACGGGAATACAGTCTATCGTTCATTCAAATGGACAGGAATACAGTTTATTGTTCATACGGACGGGAATACAGTTATCGTTCATTCATATGGACGGGAATACAGTTTATCGTTCATTCATTGGACGGGAATACAGTTTATCGTTCATTCATATGGACAGGAATACAGTTTATTGTTCATACGGACGGGAATACAGTTATCGTTCATTCATATGGACGGGAATACAGTTTATCGTTCATTCATATGGGCGGGAATACAGTTTATCGTTCATTCATATGGGCGGTAATACAGTTTATTGTCCATATGGGCGTAAGGTACAGTCAGTATTGACATATGTTACGTTCCGTTCCGTTTTCTTTCCGCTTATCCGTGAGGGTCGCGGGGATGTTGACGCTCTTTTCCCCCTAAGAGGTTGCGGGGCTTACTGGGGTCAATAGGCGAAGGCGAGGGTACACCCTGGATGAGTCGCCAGCTCATCGCAGGACCCTTTACTTTAGTATTATTAAATCATTGCTCTTAACTCGCCTGTGCCTACAACCGACTCAGTTAATTGCTGTGATTATGGTGACTACCTGTCCCGTTTTCGGCCGTGTTGTACCGCTAGCTAACGTTATTTCATTTGATTTTACATTTTATGCTAACTTTAGCGACACGACACCTTTTTCTCTTGATTTGATTTTACACTTTATAATAACTATAGCGACATCTTCTTCTATTTAGTTACTGTTGAAAACCTTAAAAATGTACGTTCGTTTAATGACAGAGTAATACACTACTTAACAAAGCACAGACGGACTGTCAGAGAGAGAACGATCCCGAAAGCGGCGGGCCTAAATTGAAGCCGGCAGCGGGAGGAACGTGATTGGTCAAATGTAAGCCCACCGGGAGGAACGTGATTGGTCAAATGTAAGCACACAGGACGAACGTGATTGGCTGATGTGGGCTTACTTTGGCTTACTTTGGCGGAGAAGGCAGGATGCAGCAAGCGCATGCGAGAGGTAGCGGGATCGATGCCCGCATTCTCCAGATGACTTTAGTTTCCTCTCTTCTGTTGCAAAGGTAATGAGTGAAAAACCGTGAGATACTCGACATTAGTCGATGGACATGCTGGACATGCTTAACATGCTGTGAATCAAGTCAGGTGGTGTTGTTAGTGGTTTGGCTCACTGCATGACCTTCACAACCTCTCTATGGCGTGGACCTTAGTTAAGGTGTGGTAGTTCGCTGACACGTGAAGCTGGCGGATCAAAGATAAAGTACCTCAAGGGCCCCCCGTATACTCGCCAACGCTGACGTCGGTCACTCAGTTTACCGCCGGATGTGGACAAGCTACGTACTCGCGCCCGATAAAATCTAGTAACCAAATCCACAGCCGTCAGATCAGTTGCTTTCTGATTGGCAAAAATCTACACAGAGGCCAAGGAAAAGATCCTCCTTCGAGCCGGATTTGAACCAGCGACCTAAGGATAACTGCCACTAATCACCTACAGTCCTCCGCTCTACCAACTGAGCTATCGAAGGAAGCGGTCACAGAGAACTCCATGGACTGTCACATGGCAACGAGTGTGTTCGTTTAAGCACCTGCTGTCCTAAAACTGGGAGGTTCGTGAAGATTGTCGTCGGCCACTACGTTCACCGGCAGACGTGGGACGGCTTTGACTTTTTTTCCCAAACAAATCAAGCAACGAAACAGGCGGCACTGAAAAAGATGGCCTTCAAGTCTTTCTATTCTGAACAGACGAGGACGACAGGCAGGGCCCTCTAGGCGGACATGCCTGAACGAAGGGCGCAGCGAGCATCTGCTTAAAGCCAGATGAGAAACACCGTTTGAATGCCACTTAAGGTGTGGTAGTTTGCTGACATGTGAAGACGGCAGATTAAAGATTGCTCAAGTGCGACGAGGATGGGATTCGAACCCACGCGTGCAGAGCACAATGGATTAGCAGTCCATCGCCTTAACCACTCGGCCACCTCGTCTTTGAGCGGAGGGCTCCTTCGTGTGAGCACGCGGTGTGTGACCATAAACAGCCAAGACAGTTGGACCCAACTCAGGTCTGATTGCAGTGCCTTGCAGGAGGCTGCAAGGGGAATTAGCTCAAATGGTAGAGCGCTCGCTTTAGCATGCGAGAGGTAGCGGGATCGATGCCCGCATTCTCCAGATGACTTTAGTTTCCTCTCTTCTGTGCAAAGGTAATGAGTGAAAAACCGTGAGATACTTGACATTAGTCGATGGACATGCTTAACATGCTGTGAATCAAGTCAGGTGGTGTTGTTAGTGGTTTGGCTCACTGCATGACCTTCACAACCTCTCTATGGCGTGGACCTTAGTTAAGGTGTGGTAGTTCGCTGACACGTGAAGCTGGCGGATCAAGATAAAGTACCTCAAGGGCCCCCCGTATACTCGCCAACGCTGACGTCGGTCACTCAGTTTACCGCCGGATGTGGACAAGCTACGTACTCGCGCCCGATAAAATCTAGTAACCAAATCCACAGCCGTCAGATCAGTTGCTTTCCGATTGGCAAAAATCTACACAGAGGCCAAGGAAAAGATCCTCCTTCGAGCCGGATTTGAACCAGCGACCTAAGGATAACTGCCACTAATCACCTACAGTCCTCCGCTCTACCAACTGAGCTATCGAAGGAAGCACTCACAGAGGAATCACAGAGAACTCCATGGACTGTCACATGGCAACGAGTGTGTTCGTTTAAGCACCTGCTGTCCTAAAACTGGGAGGTTCGTGAAGATTGTCGTCGGCCACTACGTTCACCGGCGGACGTGGGACGGCTTTGACTTTTTTTCCCAAACAAATCAAGCAACGAAACAGGCGGCTCTGAAAAAGATGGCCTTCAAGTCTTTCTATTCTGAACAGACGAGGACGACAGGCAGGGCCCTCTAGGCGGACATGCCTGAACGAAGGGCGCAGCGAGCATCTGCTTAAAGCCAGATGAGAAACACCGTTTGAATGCCACTTAAGGTGTGGTAGTTTGCTGACATGTGAAGACGGCAGATTAAAGATTGCTCAAGTGCGACGAGGATGGGATTCGAACCCACGCGTGCAGAGCACAATGGATTAGCAGTCCATCGCCTTAACCACTCGGCCACCTCGTCTTTGAGCGGAGGGCTCCTTCGTGTGAGCACGCGGTGTGTGACCATAAACAGCCAAGACAGTTGGACCCAACTCAGGTCTGATTGCAGTGCCTTGCAGGAGGCTGCAAGGGGAATTAGCTCAAATGGTAGAGCGCTCGCTTAGCATGCGAGAGGTAGCGGGATCGATGCCCGCATTCTCCAGATGACTTTAGTTTCCTCTCTTCTGTTGCAAAGGTAATGAGTGAAAAACCGTGAGATACTCGACATTAGTCGATGGACATGCTTAACATGCTGTGAATCAAGTCAGGTGGTGTTGTTAGTGGTTTGGCTCACTGCATGACCTTCACAACCTCTCTATGGCGTGGACCTTAGTTAAGGTGTGGTAGTTCGCTGACACGTGAAGCTGGCGGATCAAAGATAAAGTACCTCAAGGGCCCCCCGTATACTCGCCAACGCTGACGTCGGTCACTCAGTTTACCGCCGGATGTGGACAAGCTACGTACTCGCGCCCGATAAAATCTAGTAACCAAATCCACAGCCGTCAGATCAGTTGCTTTCCGATTGGCAAAAATCTACACAGAGGCCAAGGAAAAGATCCTCCTTCGAGCCGGATTTGAACCAGCGACCTAAGGATAACTGCCACTAATCACCTACAGTCCTCCGCTCTACCAACTGAGCTATCGAAGGAAGCGCTCACAGAGAACTCCATGGACTGTCACATGGCAACGAGTGTGTTCGTTTAAGCACCTGCTGTCCTAAAACTGGGAGGTTCGTGAAGATTGTCGTCGGCCACTACGTTCACCGGCGGACGTGGGACGGCTTTGACTTTTTTTCCCAAACAAATCAAGCAACGAAACAGGCGGCTCTGAAAAAGATGGCCTTCAAGTCTTTCTATTCTGAACAGACGAGGACGACAGGCAGGGCCCTCTAGGCGGACATGCCTGAACGAAGGGCGCAGCGAGCATCTGCTTAAAGCCAGATGAAGAAACACCGTTTGAATGCCACTTAAGGTGTGGTAGTTTGCTGACATGTGAAGACGGCAGATTAAAGATTGCTCAAGTGCGACGAGGATGGGATTCGAACCCACGCGTGCAGAGCACAATGGATTAGCAGTCCATCGCCTTAACCACTCGGCCACCTCGTCTTTGAGCGGAGGGCTCCTTCGTGTGAGCACGCCGTGTGTGACCATAAACAGCCAAGACAGTTGGACCCAACTCAGGTCTGATTGCAGTGCCTTGCAGGAGGCTGCAAGGGGAATTAGCTCAAATGGTAGAGCGCTCGCTGCGCAAAGGCAGGAGCCCAATGTTTACGCTCCCTCACGCAAAGGAAAAGACACGCGAAAAGCACGGGGAAATTATTGAATAGTGAAATATTATAGACAGTGTCCCCTGTATCTCTATAGAGATATTTCTGGCGTAATTTAACCGAGTCAGCGAGCCGTCCACCTCGCCGTGAGCTGGAGTCGAACCCACCTCTCTCGGCTTGGCTCAGATGTTTGGCCGCAGCCTGATGACGCGATGGCTTCCCCGGTGACGTAGTTCGCCAGCCCAACGGGATTCCCATTTGAGTGTACCGCAGACTGACGATTCAGCTTTGACTTATTAACGGATTTAACTTCTTGTCTAAAAATAACTGGAGGATGAAACGTTGGCCGGCAAATCTTTCTTGGTCACTAAATACAAGAATAGGCAAAAATAGCTTCCTCTGAATTTGAACACGATACTTTAGCAATACATAAAAAAGCAAAAGAAATTAATTTCGCCCTTGCTTACGTTTTCAGAATAAACATTCTTAAAAGCAAAACTCACCAATTGGAAAAAATATTCAACTAGTGGTTCAGATTCTTCGGAGCAGGTTGCAAAAACTAAGCAAAGCACGGAATCAAATGTTGAAAAATAACAGAGTTACGCCGCGTTAAAAAGTACAGAGGCAAAAAGAAAAACGAAGGAAAAACACGAGCGTAAAAAAAAAGGAGTAAGAGAGACAGAGACACCCATGTATGCGCCTTTTAAGGTTTAGGAAAGGGCGGATCCGAGGAGCGGCTTGGCCAGGAGTCTTTTCACTTCTGTTAGTATAGAAATGTTTATTGGTCTCTTTTACGATCCTTGATTTCACGGCGACATGAGAAAGTCAGATGCTGGTGGTTATCTTTTACACATGGCTCTTGTCCGCTTGACAAGAAATTGGGTCAATATTTAGTCCACAGATAGGCTTTTGTTTGTAAGCCACAGTTTATAATATAACAGGTGCTCTTGTCATGAGGTTGAGAGGAGAGAGAGAATGGGGGAAAGGAAGCAGACCCTTGTGATAAAAGACAAAAGGGTTGGGGGGGGGGGAGTTCACGCAGACCATCAGCCAGGGCAGACACATGTACAGAGTCGGGATAGATAGCTTCTTCTGGCCAATCCATGAAAATATGTTTTGGTATCTCTTGATGGTGTCCTCAGAGTTATCACACAACCAACCTCAGTGACGGCACGTCATGTAAGAATAGACAAAGAAATATATCCCTCCTATATCCCTCTCTGCACAGAGATGCATTTATTTATAGGAACAGCATAGGCTAGTGAGCACCATACATATGTCTTCTACAAATCCCGACCACGTTGGCAAAGTTTGGATTAAAACAAATGCTGCAGGTCTGCAGTGCACTGTCCAGGGTGCTGAACCGGGCCGGATTGGAAGGTTCGGCGGACTAGATATTTAAATTATGCAAATCAGCGGGTGACACCAAACAGCGTCTGCCCAAGCAAGTCAGAGCTTTTCTTTCTCTCACACAGTGACGGAGAGACGCAGCCGCATCTGAGAGGACGATCGCGCGTGTGTGCGCAATTGCGCAAAGCGTGTGTGCGCAATTGCGCATAGCGTGTGTTGCCCCTTCTCCACTACACAAATCACGGTACCAGATGTTTTCCTGAGGTATTACTCCCGATTTAGAATCCATAGCAATTTGATGTTACTGTATTGATTAATACTTATTAATTTGTATTTATTATGAAGACCATTGCTTTGGCTATAAGATATACCCCTCAGTGATTAGTAATGTTTATTTCTGTTTCTATCAATATAATGATAACATTAAAATGTGCTACTATGGGACAATATAGACAGTTTTTTTAATGATGGACACACTGAGTCATAAATGTTGGTACAATAAGATTTAATGATCACAAGATCTAAAACAAGTAAATATTGAAATAGAAACACACACACACACACACACACACACACACACACACAATATATATATAACTATACATGTTATCTCACAAAAGAGGGTGCATCCCTCACATTTTTAAAAAAACTTTTATGAAATCTTTTCAGGGGACAACACCATAGAAATGAAAAAAACTCTAGACACAGCCATTAATGTCTAAACAGTTGGCAACAAAAGTGAGTACACCTCACAGTGAACATGTCTAAATTGTGCCCCTCTCTCTCTCTCTCTCTCTCTCAGGTGGATGTTAGACACCTTGCTCTCCTCCACCTTCTGCTGCAGGATGCTTCACAGGTGCTCCACTGGGTCTAGGTCTGGAGAGTCACAATCACCTTCACCTTCAGCTTCCTCAGCAAGGCAGTTGTCATCTTGGAGGTGTGTTTGGGGTCGTCATCGTGCCCTGCAGCCCGGTTTCCAAAGGGGTGGGGTGGTGGTTATGCTACACTCACTACACTAATGTCTACACTCAAACACACAATATATACACTATATACACAAGTTCACAAACTATTTTTGTGCTCTCTGTTCCTTCAGCCACTCCTCCAGAGATTTCCCCTGTGAGGCCTGTGGACAAAAGGTGGCCCTGCCATGACGGCTATGGCCAAAGTCCTTTGTTTTTGGCTGTCCACACTTGCCACACGTGTTGTATGCCACTCCTCTGACATAACTCCTCTTGGGCACTCCACTCTCCTCCTCAAGGGCCCGCCGTCGTCTGTTCCTCGCTGTGAAGCGAGACACAGGAGCACCCAGTGCAGGACCAAGTGGAGCCGGGCCTGCACTTGGTGTTGAGACACCAGGAGCTGCCAGCACCAGTGACAGCGTGTTGTCAGGGTTCAGGACCAAGTTCCCTAAATGAGCTGACATGGGCTGTGCAGTGCCTGTTGAGGTGGGAGTGGGTGCAGTGCCTGGTGCTGTGGGGGTGGGTGCAATAGGTCGCTCCCTGGTTGCAGCAGCGGGCCGTCTGCCTGGCCGCAGGACAGGAGCCTGTCCCTCCAGATTAGGAGGGAGAACAAACTGTTGCTGCGGGCCAGATGTTGGAGGAAAGAGCTCCAGTTTCACCTTCGGGGCCGGAAGCTGGTCGGGTGCCACGGGAATCCGGTGAGTTGAAGCCATTCCCTGGGAGAGGACACTCATCTCCTGCGTCTTCTGCCTCCGTTGAAACCTGAGAGAAGATCATTTGTGTTAGATCAGTGGTTCTTAAATGAGGGTACTAGTCAGTCCTTCCAGAAAAACAGAGTTTTTTTGTGATTGTTGCGGGGAAAAATCCTTGATTATGCGGCACGTTTTCTGGAAAAATGCGATGAAATTGCGGGAACTTGCAAAAACTGCGGGAACGTGCAAAAATTGCAACTTGTAATAACTGCGGTTTGATGCACAAGAGAAAAGTGCACAAAAGTGATTGAAATCAGCAATTTATGCGGCGAAAGTGCAGCGTATTTGAAAAAATGCGGCCCCCGGATAAATATGCGGACTTTGGCTGATTATGCATTGAATTATGCGATTGCATAATCGCGTTTTTCTGGAGGGACTGACTAGTACCCTGGGTATTTGAAGGCTTGCCAGGGGGTACATGAGTGCTGCCAAATAATGTGCATGACCTACCATTGAATAAGTGTCTTCTGATTTAGCTCAAAGAGCTGGAGTGTGGTCTCCGCCATAAGCCTTGGAGTGTTGAGCACCAGCTCCCGGATGTGGTGGTAGTTGTCAAGGATTTTTGACCATCTGGGGGTGGAGACTCCAGACTTCTTGGTGGGCGACTTGTACAAACTGCACAGCTTGGTGCATATGGCCTCAACCAAGCGGCTGGTGCTGGGCCACTGTGCTGGACCCCCAGGATGTCCTATCAAGCAGCGCTTGACACTCTCCACACCCGGTGTGACTCCAGACCGCTTCGGAGCCTTAAAGCGGCCACTTGTCAGGCGCACCTGATGGCGAGGCTGGTAGTTGACACGCTGCTTGTCAACCTCAGGGAGAGCTGTCCACAGCTGGACGATCTGGGTCACCTGCAGGTCAGTGAAGTAGGAAGCTTCACGGAGATCCACCAGGTAAACAGGCGAGATCCTGGACCTTGTCCCACCCAGCGATCCCATCTGGTCCAATCACTGCTCCCTAATAAATTAAATGATTAATAGTAATATATGTGAAATAAAATGTCATTGAGATTGGATTGAAATAGTTATTACAGTGTCTTACCTGAGCCTCGTCAGACATACTGCTGGATGGCACATCAGCAGGTGATGCAGGGGCCTGAGGAGGAGAGGGCGGAGGTGGAGAAGGCGGATGTGAAGAAGGCGGAGGAGAAGAAGGCTGAGGTGGAGACGGCGGAGGAGGAGAGGCCTGAGGACTCGTTAACGATGAGGGCCTGCTCTGCAGAGTACGGGAGGGGTCATCCTCATACAGTACGGGAACTGTGATGTCCTCCATGCTCTCTTCCACAAAGCCCTCATCTTGGAAGTCCTCATCATTGACTTCCTCCACCAGCCTGTCCTCCTCCTCTGGGTTCTGGAGCACTGGAGTCAGTACCTTGCCGGTCTGGCTGTACAAGTACTCCATTCCCAGCAATTCACCTAGGGAAAAAAAAAAAAAAAAACAGAAAAAAGGAAAGTATTATTAATATTTCATCCAATACATTAAAGGTTACATTGATCAACATAGTGTTATTAAAGAAAAAATTAATTAAGGTGTTCTTTTTCTAGTTGAATGGGGGATAATTTCTTACCTGTGTACGCTCCAGGGGTGCGATAGCGCTCATCCCAGCATCTCCCTAGCACCTTTTGGCTGAGCTGGTCCACCGCCTCTCTAAGAGCACTGCCGTAGGAGCGGATTGAAGGTGCTCCCTTTACGGCGTCCTCCATCCGGTCATCATTCCAGCGCATCAGCCCTTCCAGAAGATACGCCTGGAAATGCGCATCACTGGCACTGGTTCCTGAAGGTGATATACACAAAGAGGCATGTCACATTTGTAAAAGATATTTACTACACATAATATGATATGAAGTATCTATAAAACAAAGCCAGACATATTGAGAAAAAAAGAGGTATAAAACTAGAAATGCATATGTATGCAATACCTGGAATAAATCTGTTCAGGTGGAGGTGAAAGGACTCCAGGGAGGTGGAGCCACGGGCACACCTGTAGCAGCAAAGCTCCACGTCGCCTTTCTTCAAGGTGCCCGTCTTGATGTAGAGCTGGAAGTCTTTTGGGTCTTGGATACAGCCAAGGTGTTTCTGCTGCTCCTTCCATATCTGCTGGATCCGTTCGTGGTCCAGCAGAGGAACGCCCAGAGTGTCCTTCCCACTCGCGCTGTCAAACAGACTGATCAGTGACCCGATCAGTCTGTTGGTCTCCTCCACCCCTCTGGTCCTTCTCCTGCAGTGCAGTGCCAACTCCCTCCGGGTGATGTGAGTGGTCACCGCCTCCTCTGAGATGTGGCCAACACTTCTTGCTGCCAGCTCACCTTCCTTGGCACGGCGAAGAGCAGCAACATCTTCTGGATCCCACTCGAAAATGCATGTGGACAGGCGTGCCATGAAGATGCCATACAGGGGGTGAGCCTCAGTGGTGACGCCTGCAGCAAAACGGCGCATGAAATGCCAGATGTCAAGGCGCACATGAAGCTCATCCCACCCTGCAAACATGGCCTTCACCCGACAAGGGCCATGCTGACTGCAGCAGTCTCTGTCCACATAGATCACCCTGGGTGGCGCCTCACCCGCCTCCCTGTACCGCTTCACCAGGCCAGCTGCCATGGTGTCAAGTGCTTGTCCCTCACCAGCTGTCAGAACCGAGACAAGGACTTGACCGTACTCGTTTCCAACATTGGTGCACCAGGCAGCTGTACCTGCAGCAGCACCAGCGAGTTTCTTCGTGACCTATTCAGAAAAGATAAGGAGTTAAAAACTGTGTTCATTATTATGAAATGTCAGTGCAATATTTAAATCTCTGTTTCTCTGATGCTGCTACTATGCTCCCTGGTGGTGATGATGATGATGATATCTGAGATTTTGTTTTAGTATGCTGTATGTATTTCATTTTACTCTCATGTGGAAGTGTTTGTGCAGTGATTGTGTGTGTGTACTGCATTGCTTATAGTAGTTGCACAGTAGTTGTACTGGTGGTACAATAACATTAAAGACTTTCTCCATCAATTTATTATGTATGCACTCAAAATTCTGTATATAAACAGGGCTGTGATACCTTTTTGGTGGAGTCCATCTTGAGGACAGAGCCAAAGATGGAGGTGATTTTGGCCTTCACTTCATGCAGCCGGCTGAGAACATCCCTGGCATAAACTGCTAACAGCCACTTGGGCTTGGGAAGGGCAGGTAAGCAGGGAGGCTCAGCAAAGACAGAGGGGCGGACAACAGTGGACCTTGTGAATGGTTCACAAGCTGTCAGGTACTGCAGGACACGCTCCATCCATGCCTCGCTGTGTTGTTCCTGCAGCTTTTTGTACAGCTGGGTAACACTGTTGCCCATTGTCCTCTCCCTCATCATCCTCAGCACACGGATGCCACACGAGTATCTAATGAAAGGAAGGAGTGTAATGTAAAAAAAAAAATAAAACCCACAAATAAAAGCACCTAATAATGTTTGACATTAATTATGAATTACCTGTAAGTGAGCAAAGCTGGAAACTTGCTGCGGTGGCCCATATCCAGCTGGCCTAAGATGTCTTCAGACCAAGCAGGATACTTTTTGGAGCAGCGTTTGCACTCCAGGTACTCGGTGGCAAGGTCATACCACCCGTCGATGTCCAGCACCTTCCGCACTGTTCTGTAGATCCCTGCAGCTGTTAGTCTTTGCTTGTCGCAGGCTGGACGAACACAGACCAGAGGAAACAGCCACATCTTCTGGGGCATCCACAGGAACAACGGCCGACAGAAGAAGTGGTCAGGCGAGGCGGGAGGCTGGGTGTGAATGAGGGTGGGCTGAGGAGGATACCACCAAAGCTTCAGCTGTGACACTAGCTCTGGCTTGCCGGTACGTGGGTTGGCCTTGAACAGAGTGTGCCGTATCCACTCCTGCTGGTAAGATGGAAGCTGATCCTTCCAGTGACTGGGAAGCTCAGCTGGCGGTTGGTGAAGGAGAGCTGCTGGTGGAGGAGGATCAGCACAGGCCTCACGAGGCACCTTGGCTGCAAGAGCTAATGAAGGAGAAATTAATTAGGTTGAATGTTGGTTTTGATAGTAATATGCCATAAATGCAACTCAAAAAGTGCCACAGTGCAGAAATACTACAGAAAGAGACTGAATAAATAGTACAATGTTAATAATACTAGTGTTAAAATACAATGTCAATAATACTGTTGATAAAATACTACAATGTTAAAATTAATAGTAGATAGTGTAGTACATTAAGTAATATTAAGAAGCAAAGAACCCAGTGTAAGCACATGGAAAATTATGCAAAATGAATTCATAAGTATTAATGATGCCCACAGATATGAAACATGCACACAGACACGGTAACAACTACTATTGTAATGATTAGAACAATGACTGTCCACCATCCCAGCGGTTCAGAGGGAGCTAAGGTGTGAATGAGAAGAGCATGCAGTGTAATTGTGAAAAAAAGGCATTAAAATTCAGGTGATTGATTTAGAGCCCATGGGTGAGTGGAGTTAAGCAAAAAATACAGAAAAAAAACAGCGACACCTTTGTGCATCTTTAAGGTTTGCATCCTGGTTGATGTGGTTTTACGCTGTATTGGGAATAAAAATATATTTAAGACGTAGAAATGTTCCACAAAATAATATTCTTAGTGTTGTCGCTAAACATTCACATCATATTTGCATTTGTGTCAGATGCCACACCTGTATTTAGCTGTGCCTCACATTGCACTGCAGCAGATACCATTTCCTCATCATCAATCTCGGCAGAGTCTGTAGAGGAAATGTAGAAAGTATCAGGCCTACTGTTAACAATACACAGAGACAAATGTCTGTAAGATGTTGCATAATTACCAGAAGGAAAAAGTTGCCGGGGTTTTGAAGGTCGGGGTGAGGTCAGCTGCGGTGCTGGAGCTGGAAAAAAGTGGAAAAGTTTGTATAATCTGTTAAAATGGTACGAGCTATACATGTAGGACTGCTGTAAGGGAAATTCAGAATTCACATTCCTACTCACAGAGTTTAGCTGGTGACAATAACTTTTTCACCAGCTGTGAAGGAGACAAATTTTTCCCACGCGCCAGCAGAGATTTCACAGTGGCGGGCTTCCATGCGCTACTTTGGAATCCTGCTGGGGGTGCAGAGGAAGTGGAGGGTGCAGGAAGAGGTACAGCGGAAGTGGAGGCTGAAGATGGGAGGGTGGAGGCTGCAGTGCGTCTCTTCAAGACATATGTCTTGAAAATGGCCATGTTGGTGTTGGGCCGGGCATCAGCAGTCTTCAGGTAATTGATGAGAGCCTGGGCCTTCTGGCTCTGGTCCTCATAAACTTCCTTCATGGAGCGACCCTTAAAATCTCCAAACTCCACCATCAAACAGCCCTGGTCTCCAGTGTCCTTCGCTCTCCTCTGCATCTCCTGCTTACGGCTAAACTTCTCCAGTTCCACCGTCATCTCTCTGATCTGAGAGGTATACTCTTTGAACAGCTGTTTGTTCTCAGACAGGGGGGTTGGCTGCATGGTTTCCTTGGAAATGCTGTGCAGTAAATACACTGCATATCCAAGACTGTTCTCCAGGAGCCATCTGAACCTCTGCCCCTGGAACATGCCAAACTGCAGCTGGCAGTGAGCCAGTACCAGAAGCCTGTTAGCTGGGTCTCCACCATAGCCAGTGACGAATGCAATGGCCTCTGCCAGCACCTCCTCTTTGGGTTTGGCCCTTCCAGACCCGGTGTTGGTGGCGGTCTTTGCCTCCTCCGAGGGCGCCATCAGCAGTCTGGTCGAACTGGCTGACTGGCGACGAAAAATTGGGTATGCATACATTATCTGAATGAAAAAAGAAAAGACTGTTAGCTCTAGTTATCTGAAAAATACCTGTATATGGGTCAAAGATGAGGCGCAACATTTTAGTGTCCCCACTTGATAAATCACATAAAATTATACACTATAAAACTATGTATATGTCCATATAACATTATATATATATGTATACATATATATATATATATATATATATATATATATACATATATATATATATATATATATATATATATATATATATATATATATATATATATATATATGTTATATGGACATATACATAGCCTACATACATATAGTTTATCGTTCATACGGACAGGAATACAGTCTATCGTTCATTCATATGGGCGGGAATACAGTTTATCGTTCATACGGACGGGAATACAGTTTATCGTTCATTCATATGGACGGGAATACAGTATGCATACATTATCTGAATGAAAAAAGAAAAGACTGTTAGCTCTAGTTATCTGAAAGATACCTGCATATGGGTCAAAGATGAGGCGCAACATTTTAGTGTCCCAACTTGATAAATCACATAAAATTATACACTATAAAACTATGTATATGTCCATATAACATTATATATATATATATATATATATATATATATATATATATATATATATATATACATATATATATATATATACATATACATATATATATATATATATATATATATATATATATACATATACATACATATATACATATATATATATATATATATATATATATATATATATATAATGTTATATGGACATATACATAGCCTACATACATATAGTTTATCGTTCATACGGACAGGAATAACGTTTATCGTTCATTCATATGGACGGGAATACAGTCTATCGTTCATTCAAATGGACAGGAATACAGTTTATTGTTCATACGGACGGGAATACAGTTATCGTTCATTCATATGGACGGGAATACAGTTTATCGTTCATTCATATGGACGGGAATACAGTTTATCGTTCATTCATATGGATGGGAATACAGTTTATTGTTCATAGGGACGGGAATACAGTTATCGTTCATTCATATGGACGGGAATACAGTTTATCGTTCATTCATATGGGCGGGAATACAGTTTATCGTTCATTCATATGGGCGGTAATACAGTTTATTGTCCATATGGGCGTATTGTACAGTCAGTATTGACATATGTTACGTTCCGTTCCGTTCCGTTTTCTTTCCGCTTATCCGTGAGGGTCGCGGGGATGTTGACGCTCTTTTCCCCCTAAGAGGTTGCGGGGCTTACTGGGGTCAATAGGCGAAGGCGAGGGTACACCCTGGATGAGTCGCCAGCTCATCGCAGGACCCTTTACTTTAGTATTAATAAATCATTGCTCTTGACTCGCCTGTGCCTACAACCGACTCAGTTAATTGCTGTGATTATGGTGACTACCTGTCCCGTTTTCGGCCGTGTTGTACCGCTAGCTAACGTTTTATGCTAACTTTAGCGACACGACACCTTTTTCTCTTGATTTGATTTTACACTTTATAATAACTATAGCGACATCTTCTTCTATTTAGTTACTGTTGAAAACCTTAAAAATGTACGTTCGTTTAATGACAGAGTAATACACTACTTAACAAAGCACAGACGGACTGTCAGAGAGAGAACGATCCCGAAAGCGGCGGGCCTAAATTGAAGCCGGCAGCGGGAGGAACGTGATTGGTCAAATGTAAGCCCACCGGGAGGAACGTGATTGGTCAAATGTAAGCACACAGGACGGACGTGATTGGCTGATGTGGGCTTACTTTGGCTTACTTTGGCGGAGAAGGCAGGATGCAGCAAGCGCATGCGAGAGGTAGCGGGATCGATGCCCGCATTCTCCAGATGACTTTAGTTTCCTCTCTTCTGTTGCAAAGGTAATGAGTGAAATCAAAGATAAAGTACCTCGAGGGCCCCCCGTATACTCGCCAACGCTGACGTCGGTCACTCAGTTTACCGCCGGATGTGGACAAGCTACGTACTCGCGCCCGATAAAATCTAGTAACCAAATCCACAGCCGTCAGATCAGTTGCTTTCTGATTGGCAAAAATCTACACAGAGGCCAAGGAAAAGATCCTCCTTCGAGCCAGATTTGAACCAGCGACCTAAGGATAACTGCCACTAATCACCTACAGTCCTCCGCTCTACCAACTGAGCTATCGAAGGAAGCGCTCACGGGGAACTCCATGGACTGTCACATGGCAACAAGTGTGTTCGTTTAAGCACCTGCTGTCCTAAAACTGGGAAGTTCGTGTAGATTGTCGTCGGCCACTACGTTCACCGGCGGACGTGGGACGGCTTTGACTTTTTTCCCCAAACAAATCAAGCAACGAAACAGGCGGCTCTGAAAAAGATGGCCTTCAAGTCTTTCTATTCTGAACAGACGAGGACGACAGGCAGGGCCCTCTAGGCGGACATGCCTGAACGAAGGGCGCAGCGAGCATCTGCTTAAAGCCAGATGAGAAACACCGTTTGAATGCCACTTAAGGTGTGGTAGTTTGCTGACATGTGAAGACGGCAGATTAAAGATTGCTCAAGTGCGACGAGGATGGGATTCGAACCCACGCATGCAGAGCACAATGGATTAGCAGTCCATCGCCTTAACCACTCGGCCACCTCGTCTTTGAGCGGAGGGCTCCTTCGTGTGAGCACGCGGTGTGTGACCATAAACAGCCAAGACAGTTGGACCCAACTCAGGTCTGATTGCAGTGCCTTGCAGGAGGCTGCAAGGGGAATTAGCTCAAATGGTAGAGCGCTCGCTTAGCATGCGAGAGGTAGCGGGATCGATGCCCGCATTCGCCAGATGACTTTAGTTTCCTCTCTTCTGTTGCAAAGGTAATGAGTGAAAAACCGTGAGATACTTGACATTAGTCGATGGACATGCTTAACATGCTGTGAGTCAGGTGGTGTTGTTAGTGGTTTGGCTCACTGCATGATCTTCACAACCTCTCTATGGCGTGGACCTTAGTTAAGGTGTGGTAGTTCGCTGACACGTGAAGCTGGCGGATCAAAGATAAAGTACCTCAAGGGCCCCTCGTATACTCGCCAAAGCTGACGTCGGTCACTCAGTTTACCGCCGGATGTGGACAAGCTACGTACTCGCGCCCGATAAAATCTAGTAACCAAATCCACAGCCGTCAGATCAGTTGCTTTCCGATTGGCAAAAATCTACACAGAGGCCAAGGAAAAGATCCTCCTTCGAGCCGGATTTGAACCAGCGACCTAAGGATAACTGCCACTAATCACCTACAGTCCTCCGCTCTACCAACTGAGCTATCGAAGGAAGCACTCACAAAGGAATCACAGAGAACTCCATGGACTGTCACATGGCAACAAGTGTGTTCGTTTAAGCACCTGCTGTCCTAAAACTGGGAGGTTCGTGAAGATTGTCGTCGGCCACTACGTTCACCGGCGGACGTGGGACGGCTTTGACTTTTTTTCCCAAACAAATCAAGCAACGAAACAGGCGGCTCTGAAAAAGATGGCCTTCAAGTCTTTCTATTCTGAACAGACGAGGACGACAGGCAGGGCCCTCTAGGCGGACATGCCTGAACGAAGGGCGCAGCGAGCATCTGCTTAAAGCCAGATGAGAAACACCGTTTGAATGCCACTTAAGGTGTGGTAGTTTGCTGACATGTGAAGACGGCAGATTAAAGATTGCTCAAGTGCGACGAGGATGGGATTCGAACCCACGAGTGCAGAGCACAATGGATTAGCAGTCCATCGCCTTAACCACTCGGCCACCTCGTCTTTGAGCGGAGGGCTCCTTCGTGTGAGCACGCGGTGTGTGACCATAAACAGCCAAGACAGTTGGACCCAACTCAGGTCTGATTGCAGTGCCTTGCAGGAGGCTGCAAGGGGAATTAGCTCAAATGGTAGAGCGCTCGCTTAGCATGCGAGAGGTAGCGGGATCGATGCCCGCATTCTCCAGATGACTTTAGTTTCCTCTCTTCTGTTGCAAAGGTAATGAGTGAAAAACCGTGAGATACTCGACATTAGTCGATGGACATGCTGGACATGCTTAACATGCTGTGAATCAAGTCAGGTGGTGTTGTTAGTGGTTTGGCTCACTGCATGACCTTCACAACCTCTCTATGGCGTGGACCTTAGTTAAGGTGTGGTAGTTCGCTGACACGTGAAGCTGGCGGATCAAAGATAAAGTACCTCAAGGGCCCCCCGTATACTCGCCAACGCTGACGTCGGTCACTCAGTTTACCGCCGGATGTGGACAAGCTACGTACTCGCGCCCGATAAAATCTAGTAACCAAATCCACAGCCGTCAGATCAGTTGCTTTCTGATTGGCAAAAATCTACACAGAGGCCAAGGAAAAGATCCTCCTTCGAGCCGGATTTGAACCAGCGACCTAAGGATAAGTGCCACTAATCACCTACAGTCCTCCGCTCTACCAACTGAGCTATCGAAAGAACAATCACAGAGAACTCCATGGACTGTCACATGGCAACGAGTGTGTTCGTTTAAGCACCTGCTGTCCTAAAACTGGGAGGTTCGTGAAGATTGTCGTCGGCCACTACGTTCACCGGCGGACGTGGGACGGCTTTGACTTTTTTTCCCAAACAAATCAAGCAACGAAACAGGCGGCTCTGAAAAAGATGGCCTTCAAGTCTTTCTATTCTGAACAGACGAGGACGACAGGCAGGGCCCTCTAAGCGGACATGCCTGAACGAAGGGCGCAGCGAGCATCTCCTTAAAGCCAGATGAGAAACACCGTTTGAATGCCACTTAAGGTGTGGTAGTTTGCTGACATGTGAAGACGGCAGATTAAAGATTGCTCAAGTGCGACGAGGATGGGATTCGAACCCACGCGTGCAGAGCACAATGGATTAGCAGTCCATCGCCTTAACCACTCGGCCACCTCGTCTTTGAGCGGAGGGCTCCTTCGTGTGAGCACGCGGTGTGTGACCATAAACAGCCAAGACAGTTGGACCCAACTCAGGTCTGATTGCAGTGCCTTGCAGGAGGCTGCAAGGGGAATTAGCTCAAATGGTAGAGCGCTCGCTTAGCATGCGAGAGGTAGCGGGATCGATGCCCGCATTCTCCAGCTGACTTTAGTTTCCTCTCTTCTGTTGCAAAGGTAATGAGTGAAAAACCGTGATACTTGACATTAGTCGATGGACATGCTTAACATGCTGTGAATCAAGTCAGGTGGTGTTGTTAGTGGTTTGGCTCACTGCATGACCTTCACAACCTCTCTATGGCGTGGACCTTAGTTAAGGTGTGGTAGTTCGCTGACACGTGAAGCTGGCGGATCAAAGATAAAGTACCTCAAGGGCCCCCCGTATACTCGCCAACGCTGACGTCGGTCACTCAGTTTACCGCCGGATGTGGACAAGCTACGTACTCGCGCCCGATAAAATCTAGTAACCAAATCCACAGCCGTCAGATCAGTTGCTTTCCGATTGGCAAAAATCTACACAGAGGCCAAGGAAAAGATCCTCCTTCGAGCCGGATTTGAACCAGCGACCTAAGGATAACTGCCACTAATCACCTACAGTCCTCCGCTCTACCAACTGAGCTATCGAAGGAAGCACTCACAGAGGAATCACAGAGAACTCCATGGACTGTCACATGGCAACGAGTGTGTTCCTTTAAGCACCTGCTGTCCTAAAACTGGGAGGTTCGTGAAGATTGTCGTCGGCCACTACGTTCACCGGCGGACGTGGGACGGCTTTGACTTTTTTTCCCAAACAAATCAAGCAACGAAACAGGCGGCTCTGAAAAAGATGGCCTTCAAGTCTTTCTATTCTGAACAGACGAGGACGACAGGCAGGGCCCTCTAGGCGGACATGCCTGAACGAAGGGCGCAGCGAGCATCTGCTTAAAGCCAGATGAGAAACACCGTTTGAATGCACTTAAGGTGTGGTAGTTTGCTGACATGTGAAAGACGGCAGATTAAAGATTGCTCAAGTGCGACGAGGA